>NC_134498.1:42605879-42638379 GCF_040206685.1 Ascaphus truei
TACATGGTAGATTGTAATGTTGATTCTGCAACGGTCAGAATGTGTAATGCACTTTATACACGTAGGTAAGATTCCTTTATGCAAAAAGCACATTCATTCACTTTTGCTGCAACTTTAGTGGCAAACAAAACATTTTCCTTGTGATAATGGTAACCAACTGATTAATTGAAGAAGTGTCTTACCCATGCGCAAAGGACAGTGGCGACAGGCGGCCTTCGGCGGGGCTTCACCTGTGGCCTTAATGGCAGCGCTAATCACCAATTCCCAGAGGGACAGTACTCATCAGCGTGCCGGAATTAAGGAGCTGGCTGGAGGGGTAGAGAGAAGAGAAGCTCGTACCCATGGGTAGGGAGAGAGAAGCTGGTACCCGCAGGTAGGAGAAAGAAGGTGAGAAGAGAGGCTCGTACCCACGGGTAGGAGAAAGGGGGAGAAAAGAGAAGCTCATACTCACAGGTAGGGGGAGAGAAGAGAAGCTCTTATCCATAGATGGGAAAATAGGGTGAGGAGAAGCTCGTACCCATGAGTAGGGGAAAGGGGGCAAGGAGATGTTCGTACCCTTGGGTAGGGTAAAGGAGGCGAGAAAAGAAGCTCGCAGTCATGGGTAGGGGTAGAGGAGAGAAGCTGGTACCCACAGGTAGGGAGAGAGAAGCTCATACCCACAGGTAGGGAGAGAGAAGCTGGTACCCACAGGTAGGGAGAGAGAAGCTCGTACCCACGGGTAGGGAGAGAGAAGCTCGTACCCATGGGTAGGGAGAGAGAAGCTCATACTCACAGGTAGGGAGAGAGAAGCTTGTACCCATGGGTAGGGGTAGAGGAGAGAAGCTCGTACCCACAGGTAGGGAGAGAGAAGCTCATATCCACAGGTAGGGAGAGAGAAGCTGGTACCCACGGGTAGGGAGAGAGAAGCTCGTACCCACGGATAGGGAGAGAGAAGCTCGTACCCACAGGTAGGGAGAGAGAAGCTCGTACCCACAGGTAGGGAGAGAGAAGCTCGTACCCACAGGTAGGGAGAGAGAAGCTTGTACCCACAGGTAGGGAGAGAGAAGCTCATACCCACAGGTAGGGAGAGAGAAGCTTGTACCCATGGGTAGGGGTAGAGGAGAGAAGCGAGTACCCACATGTAGGGAGAGAGAAGCTCATACCCACAGGTAGGGAGAGAGAAGCTGGTACCCACAGGTAGGGAGAGAGAAGCTGGTTCCCACGGGTAGGGAGAGAGAAGCTCGTACCCACAGGTAGGGAGAGAGAAGCTTGTACCCACAGGTAGGGAGAGAGAAGCTCGTACCCACAGGTAGGGAGAGAGAAGCTGGAACCCACAGGTAAGGGAAAGGGGGCGAGAAGAGAAGCTTCTACCCATGGGTAGGGGGCGAGAAGAGAAGCTCGTACCCATGGGTAGCGGGAAACTGCAGTACATTCCTATTATTCCTAGTTCTACTCTTCAAGTTAACCCGTTCACTGCTGCAGGGACATGCATGCACAGTTCCCAGGCCCTTTCATTAGTGCAACAGGGACATGCATGCACAGTTCCCAGGCCCTTTCATTAGTGCAAAACAATAAAACACACATTAAAATATAATCATTTGACAGTTGATACTTTGTATTCACTGTAGCACAGATACCGTCTCGCTTACTGCCTAGTAAATAAGCCACAGTTCTTTCATACGATTGTGTATATACACACCGCTTTTAAATGCACGTGGTTTTAACCCTTTTCACTGCTAGTTCCTCTAGAGCATTATGGGTCAATCATACTGCACCTAGCCTATGCTAAAAACCGTAATACACACCTACAATTTACAAGTAGAACCCCCCCTCAAAATATATATATATATATATATATATATATATATATATATATATATATATTATTATTTTTTGAAGGGTGAAAAATTGTAAGTATTAATACGGAAAAGAACGTTTTGAGACCAGATTAATATAGAAGTCATGTATAATAGCGCTCTTATTAATGTACCTAAATGCTGATAAACTGCATATAAAAATAATGTTCTGTTTTTATTTCATTTATAACAGACAGGCTGCATATAGTAGTTGTTGTTTACATGTGTATACAAGGAAACAGACTTGTACATATACTTTTAAACAAACAAAAAGCAGAACTTATTTACAGTGTTTTATAGACAAACGATCTCCCTTAAGCAGTTCATGTTCTATTGCATGCTTGGCAGGTGATAAAAATGTATGACAACAGTGGGTAACTTCCTACATTCAACACACCGTGTAGACTTAAAATATTACCGGACAGATACAACATAACAGATGAAAAGTGTTGGCACAGCCAATTATATTTCAAGCAGATGAAACCTAGTAATAATTTCAATATAGATTAAAACATAAATAAAAAGTTCCATGTCTGGTACATAAGGTTACAACCTAAATTCACTGCAACCCCAGCAGCAGCAAAAAAAAAAAAGCAGCAACCGACTTTCTAAGTGAGTAATCCGAGGGTGATCATGTATATTTTTAGTTATTGTAATGCTGTGTAATCTATTGTAATAACAAATGCTTCTAAAGAATGGACGCGACACGTTTTTGTTCCTGTTCTGCATCAAACTGCAAGGGTGGGTTGTAATGGTGTTCAGCCAATGAAGAAGTGAAAGGGTTAATCCCGGAATCAGGGACGTTCCAAAATGGAATGTTCCTAGGGCAAGTAACACCTATCGAGGGGCGGGAGGTTCAGGTGTATACCAGGAAGTAGTATAGAGATATTAAACAAAAAAAATTCAAACCTAAAATTCCCTCCAGGGCAAGATCAAACACTTTCACCATTTTGCATATTTAGCACAAAAATTAAAGTTAAAATCTACATGTCACTTACTTTGCACCTTCAGTATCAGAGAGGCCCGGGCATCCGAAATATAGAGCAATATCTAAAAACAGCCATTTACTAATTTAGGCATTTTGTATGTATTGTGTACATACCAAAACTGCATTAAAAAAAAAGAAAAACGACACATCATGGGTGCGTATTCCCCCGATGCTGTTTTATTTGGACTGCACACTGATATACAGTGCAACTGAAGCAATCCTGCTTTAACAGATGAAATTAGTGCCACATTGTAACTTTTGAAACATTCTGTATAAAAGGATCCTAACAGGAAGAGTGTTACACATGGGAGGAAAAAAAAAAAAAACCCTTGTGGATATGGGTTTATTCATTTACTTGAGTAGTGGTTTATATAATGTAACTTCATATTTAACAATATTTTATATTTTACTGTTTCATGATAATTATATATATATATTTTTAAAAGTCTACACCTACACCCTTTTGCTGGCCCGCATCTGTGAGATCTTAGCATTTTCCAGCTTTGCCTTTAGATTAGTTGATTTTTCAAAGAATCTCACCAGTGCTGGTTCATTCAGTAATGAGGCGAGTATCTGTTCGAATGCAAAAGACCATTCATTCTCTTTGGAAGGGCCTGGAAGGGCAGTTTCAGTCTGGTGCACAGTGCTGGTCTCCTGAGTAGGTTCAGTACACGGCTTCGTTACAAAGCTCTCGGCGGGGGAAGCCGGATTCTGCAGCCTTCTCCCGACCTCCTCCATTCGAAGCAGGAGACTTGTCACCGCCGCGATGGCCCGATACAGAAGCTCCTCTTCGGGGTCCCCGTGAAATAAGTTGTACAAAGTCTTTGAAAACTGGATGAACTGGGACTGGTAAAAGGGATTCAAAATTAGAATATGATTGTCGGAAAAAGACAAGGCCTTAAGAAACAGTCCACATTCTAACCGCTTGCTGCCAAAGGGTTAAAGCCATTCTGTGTCACAGAAAAGATTTCGGTCTAGATAAGGGGGTGGCCATCTCCAATCCTCAACGGCCACCAACAGGTCAGGTTCTAACGATATCCCTGCTTCTGTGCTGAAGCAGGGACTGATTGAGCCGCCTATGCTGAAGCACGTATATCCCCAATACCTGGCCAGTTGGTGGCCCTTGAGGACTGGAGTTGGCCACCCGTGGCATAGATTCACTAAGTTCTGCTAGAATCAGGGCTCATAGCATGACATTATCTAAAACAGAAGTGGATGGTATGTTCCCGGAGGTAACACAGTATCTTCAAAAGGTCAATTCTAAACAAAAACAGCGCCCGAGCTACAACTCCTTAGCATAGGCTTAAAGGAGCAGTTCATACAATATCCTACATGTTTTTTTATTTTTTAAATAAATCAGTTCTGTAGTATTAGATAATACTTATTCTTCTTATTTTTTTCCAACTCTTAATGCCATTTTTAATGAGTTTTAATATACTGAGCATCCTTTGCTTTCTAAAGCAGGTTTTAGCCCTCCTCCCCAGCAGTGCAAGAGCTTTGCAACACTATCCTGTTTGGGATAATTTGTTGCCACTATTCCCAGCAGTTTGAGCTGCAAACTGTAACAATAGATAATGTTACTGTAGTAATATAAGAATACATTGTAACTGCCGAGTTACACTGAATGAAGGATTACATTGAAACTGAAAGGCAGCCATTTAGTGAACCCTAGGAAGCAGGATCTTTGCTGATTAATCACGGGAGAACAAATCGATCAGCAGTTTAGGTAATTCATTTTTAATAAAAAGGTAATCAAAGGCTGTATATATTAAAAACAAAAAAACATGATATATTTAATTTTTTTAAATGTAAGTGCCGCTTGGATTGCCTTTTGATTGATTTGATTGACTGCAGACCAAACAATCCACTATGTGTGTTTTTTTTAATAAATCAGTATATACTACGAGAAAATACATGTAGCATTTTTTTTTAAACAACTGAATTACATTTTTAATGTATAATTATGTAACAAGGATTTTTTGTTTCTATAGCAACAATTTACAAAGTCACATCCCCTTGCTCTTCTGAAACAGGCTCTGGCACACCCCTTTTTGAGCCATGCCCTCTCTCTAGCAGTGCGCCAATTGTATCTAGTGACCGCCTGGTCACATGATCTTCCCCACAGAACTTTGCATCTTTGAACCTCTTCTGCTGCACTGACAGCCATTTAGTGAAACCCCGAGCCGAATCGTCGCCGATCGATCGGCAACTTAGCTAATTACTTAGTGTAGATTGTATTGATGCACATATTAAAGGAAGGAAAGACGGCAGCTTGGACTGCTGCTTTAATGTCATGTTATTGTATTATAACATTGCGTTATCTTCCAATAACAACGTGTGGTTATGCCAGTCTTGAAATGACTCCCATCCAGACATCGAAATAGGACTTTAGTGGAAGTAGAGAGACAGGTGAGGAGATGGAAATAACGCCATGTTATTTCCATTACATCTGTGGCGTTACAGCCACCCAGACACTGCACAAGCCATATTACGGTGTCTAGATAAGAATAACACATAGTTTAAGTATAACTGAAGTCTCTGCTTTAACCTTAATGGACTTCAATGGATATGCAAGGTTATTATAACACCTCATTTCCAATCGTTATCACCAACATCCGTTATAGTTAACGCTATGCTCCAAGCACAGGTGGCTCAATTAGTCCCAGCTTCAGCACGGGTGCTGAAGCAGGGATAGCCTTAAAACCCGACCTTGGGTTGAGGACTGGAGTTGAGAACCCCTGCTCTAAGGAAAACAATCATGCCCTTATGTTATTGACCTCTGAAGATATACCGTTAGTGTTTAATGCGATGTTAAATTAGGTTCGGTTATCGCCATGTTAAGTGACATATCAGCGCCTTGTGACTTTGGACCTTAATCTCTCACTCCTTACCTGGTTTATTCTTGGTAAATCTTTGATGCTTTCTTCTTTTCTCACCAGTTCATCTTGCCATTGCTTCAGATACGCCTGAATATCAACCTTCCCTCTGCCTTTAAACGGAAGGAAAAAAAAGGGTTTATAAAAAGAGAAATCGTGTTTCAGAAGACAGAGTTTCACTGTCCGATTGCACGGATTTCCCTGGTCTCCGGCTAATCTCACTGCACCGACACAAGAGGAGACTTGCAAGTCTATTTATTTACGGTTATACACCAGATATTGGTAAGACATTGGAATCACATCCCAGATTGACAAATTGAAAAATATAGCTCTTTCCAGTATTTACTACCAAGAAGGATTTTCTATAGTTACCATATCCTCAAATAGAATACATTTTGTATAAAAGTAGTAACTTGTTACAATGTATCCCATCGAACACTTGGCGCTAGAAACATACCACACTAAAGGGGGTTGTATTTCAAATCGCAGCGAGACTACATGGTCACTACTAACCACTGTACTCGTACAATAATAAGTAGACAGGATATCTGATTACTAAAAAGGTACCTTTTTCAAGGCTCTTAGTTTTGTCATCAGCTTCTGAATTTTCGGTAGGTGAACAAACTGTCGGAGAAAAATACATATCAGCAATTTCATATTTATAGTTGCACAAAAAGGATAATGAAGATCATATTTGAGGCCCAAAAAATCCAACTTTCATACAAAAGTCGAAGGGCAACTAAAGGGTGTGAGCCGTTTGTTGCCATTCCCTGATGTTTGGTGAAGTTAAAATTGCTCTATTTCAATCTGAAACTCACAGACCCTTTTATCCCCTGTACCCAATTTTCCATCTCTATCTGTCCATGAAATGTCTGCGAATTCACTGTATAACCTCTGTTCATTTAATGTAACCATGTATTGTTATAGCTCTGTGCCCAGGACATTCTTGAAAACGAGACTTAACTCTCAATGTATTACTTCATGGTAAAACATTTGTATAAATAAATAAAGTGGTGTGTAATTTTACACAGAAGCTAAAACATTGTACATTTGGCTAAAAGGTTTCACAGTGCAACTGTTAGGCCGACAACAAGATGAACGGTTAGCATGGCAGCTAACAGAGTAACTGCATGGTGTTGTATGCTTAACCTACAGCTTCTGGTTTATGGCTCAACTATACAAATATACCTTCATGTTACTAAGTACACAATACAGACACTCAGGTTTTCACAGAAGAGACAGAACCATTTGAAAACATTAGGATAAGTACTGTAGTGCAGGTAGAGGATGTGAATACCAATGCATTAAAGCAGCAATACTGCTTTCTGTACACATACACTTACTTCTAAGATTGAAGGAAGGGGGTGTCCGGAGCGGAACTGTGCTCATTTCAGCTCTGGTGACCCCCGAATCCAGAGGCACTTACCTTTGTAGGGGGTGCTGGTAGCTGCTCTGGCTGGGGTATTTGGGGCTATCAAAATGGCAGATTTAAAGGTCTCACATTATACACGCCAATGGGAAGTTATAACATCATCCTCTGCGGCTTCCTATTGGCCCGTGTGACCAGGACATTTAAACCTGCAGAGTTGCTACCGGCAACACCTACAGAGATATCTTGGGAAGCAGGGGGGACGGAGTTGAAATCAACACGGTTCAGCTCCTGAGACCGCCTGATTCCTACCTAAAGGGGGAGGGGGAGACTTTTTTTTGGGGGGGGGGGGGGTAGGCGGGGGGACATCTCTCCTTTAAAGTGAGGCATGTTGGGAAAAAGCCTACACCTACTATACTGTGTGTCACTGATCTCATTAGTATTGACAAACAGTTCATCAGCAATCCCCCATTACAACCACATGCAAAGCAGGGGGGCTCAACTCCAGTCCTCAAGCCCCCACAACAGGTCAGGTTTTCAAGATACCCCAGCTTCAGCACAGGTGGCTTAATGAGTCCATGCTTCAGAACAGGTGGCTCAGAGGCGGAAGCTGGTATATCCTGAAAGCCTGACCTGTTGGGGGGGCTATAGGACTGGAGTTGAGACCCCCTGCAGTAAAGCCTACCAGTTACCATAGAGTTGGCTGAAATGCATCAGTTCTTCTTTGGAAAGTTTGGCTTCTTCTGAGGGACTTATAGCTCCCACTTCAGTGAAAGCTGAAAGAAACAACACCGCAGATCAAGACACTCCAGGAACACACATTGAAACGAGCACATTACACCTCCGGATTCACAGCTTCATACTTCTACACCAAACGCGTGTGCGGAATATCCCAATAAAATAACAACAAATCAAGCCAATTCCTTATGCCTACCCTCATCCCACTTAAAAAAAAAGTCAACATTCAAGCCCGAGACACTCACCAGGAGGTATATGCAGTTTAAAAAGTAACTTCAGCTTGTCTGTAAAACTTCCATTGAACATTACATCTAAAGAATAAAAAAAAATAAGCAGCATTAACAAATACATTAAATTGTTCCTCGCTGTGACGCTCCAATAAAGCTCATCAGTGAGGTCCTCACCAAATACAAAAGAGAACTCCTTGAAGTTGATGAGACCATCAGAGTTTTCATCCAGCAAACGGAATGTCCACAGGGCTATAGAGTCGGTGTTCGCCGAAAATGCCCAAGGACTCAGCAGGTGGTAAAGTGTCCGGAACTGCTGGCAGTCTATGTGGTACTGTTCCAGGTAAGGAAGGCTTGGATCATGGTGACTCAGTGTAGCACTGTTCATACTCCAGTAACAAGACAGAAAATGCTCTCTCTGGAAAGTAGAAAACAATTGGTTAGTAGGACATGAAGCAGAAACAGTGCACATACATTACAAAGTTAGTGATTTTACTGTATGATCACTTATTAAAAAGGTCAGTTCTTCGGCTTTTTATATTGTATGCTCCATGGCGATGGGAGTCAACTATTTAAAGTATGCTTGGCTGCCTTCCTGCTAATGACGTTAGATGGATTCCAGCCAGTTGTACGATTTCTATACGGCTACGTAACATTTGGATTTTTGTGGCCTATTACGGTGCGTTTTTGATGGGAAGGAAAACACTACAAGAACATTCAATGTGGACACGCATATACAACAGCTCAATGTGAAAACAGCTACCGTGGCCTCAAAAAATAGACCGTAACTTAACTTCTTTCTACCTTAAATAAGTGGTATAGATTTTCCAAGTCAGTGGGGTTGAACTTGACATCTTGTAAAACAACCCGAAGCTGTTGAAAAAAAAAAGAGAAAAATAGCATCTCGTTTTGTCATAAAGGTTCCACATAAATAAGAAGATCCCTGTGTTTTTAGCAGAATGGGGAGTAGGAGGTCCCCAGAGCTGAAACACTATATTTACGGCTTCCGAGACCCTCTGGTTCGCAAGACATTTACTGGTGAAAGTAAACAAAATGGCAGTTTAAACCTCCCACTTCACGCAGGCCAATAGGAAGCTGCAAAAGCACATGTACTGCAGGGGATTTAAATACCAGGAAGAACTGGCTGTCCCTTTAGCAGTATCTCAGGAATCAGGGGGTCCCCGATGCTGAAGAGAGTGTGTTTCCCCTTCTGGCAAATAAAAAGAGGGGGCTGCTTTAATATCGCTTACATTTAAACATTTGTTATGATCCCTTCCATGCAAAAATGTTATGCATTGCTTAACCAAATGACTGCTCCACAATGCACTGCACGCCACACCGACACTGAACAGCTCCATGAACACAGTGGAACGGTCACATGCTACAAAACTAGTCTTCTTTGTGATATCAAATGTAAAAGGTCAGACAAGTTTCGTGCTTATACAGAGAAAAACACTGCATGGAATAAAGAATTGTATATAACACGTGTCATGTAACTACTCTCCATCTCTTAGTCCTCACTCACATTGTATATACTGCATTCTAATACACTTGGGGCATAATCACGGGGAGGTACAGTAGCTAGATAAACTGTAACAATGTAAAACTGCCGTTCGCTTCTGGAGCTTGATACATTTAACGCTGGGAGTTCTTCTATACCATCCCATGACCGTAAAATTAACTTCGTTGCCCAGGATACAGAATAATAATCCAAAAAGTGTTTAAGCATACTCTGAACAAATGTATATTGCACCCCTGCAACGAGAGTGGACAAGGCCTGTAGGAATAGTTCTTACTTGACGTGATATATATATATATATAGGATACGTACCACATTTTGCTTTGTAGTAGTTTCCAATGTCTGGATCACATATAACCGGTTTCTACTACGCATGCTCTGCACATCTTCATAGCGAATAGCACCAAACTTCTACAGAGACCACACAAGAGAATGACTTGGCAGCTGTTCCATTTACCTGACCAAGGATCAGAGCCACATGGTCATTCTTGGACTACACTTGCATGTCACAGAATAAAACGGGCATCCTTAAAGCAGCAGAACAGGCTCCATTGCTTTAAAAAAAAAAAAAAAGTTATTACAGGATTGAAGCAGGGGGTCTCTGGAACGGAACTGTGTTCATTTCAGCCCCCGGGACCCCCTGCTTCCAGAGATACTTCCTTCCGTAGGGGGTGCTGATATCTCTGCAGGCAGGGAACTGTGTGCCTAATATAATGGCGACTTTATATGGCCCGCGTCACACATGACGCCATCCATTGCAGCTTCCTACTGGCCAGCGTGACCAATCCTGTAACAAACATTTTTTTTTTTACACAATGCAGCCTGTTCGGCGGCTTTAAATACATTAAGCAAAAAAATGTATTTTATATATGCTCACTTCATTTGACTCTTTGATCAGTTCTGTAATCTCCACTTTGGGGCTTTTGCCCTTCACACCAGTGCTGGCCGAGGCTTGCTGCACTGTTGAAGGTAACGGACTGTCCTTGTTAACAACGTTATCAAAAAACCTGCCGGCAAGAACATATTGTGAAACCCCAGAGATATGGGCATAATATAATACAGTCAGTTTCATTTAGCAATGGCAGCAAAGAGGTTAAACAGATTAACCTATTAGGGTTAGTTAAGAATATTAATTAGACTGCTTTACAAATGTAGGCTGAGCATTTGTCAAGAGGGTGCAAAAACCAAGAGAAGACAAACACAGTCCTCTTTAAGCAAGTTAAAAGATATATATTAGGTCACATGCCCCAATCCCTACTTCCAGGTAAGGACATTGAAGTGCAGCATCAGAGGAGTACAAGGGTAAGTTATCACCACGATAAGGACACTCTCTCATCAATGCAAATGTCCGTGTATTTCTTTCATTCATTGGTTTGGAACAAACACCCCCACACATTAGAGGGGTAGATTGAAATAAAAAACTAATGAAGAACGAACAACAATGGATTTATAATTTACAAACAAGAGTTCCCAATGGTTTGAATGTACGTGTAGATATTGTTCCTTTCATTTAAATGTTCATGATTCCTTTTCTTGGCATTTTAACTTTAATAAAAATGTTATTTTATTGTTCTTTTTTATATTAAGTTAGGATTAAATATTGTGAATAATCTGAGGAACCAGCACCGATATATGAGTATCAAATTGGTATGTTCTCTAATTGCACTTTAAACTACGACACCTTAATATGTAAATGTATGGCAAATTATGCTTAATTAGTGCTGGGGGTATGCAAGAATGAGGAGGAGATACAGCCACTATCCCCTGATAAGGCTCTAGGAATAAGCAAAACGCGTAGGGTTCACTAGGTGGCGCTGTACTTTCTAACTCATAGGACTGCAAGCTGTTTTTTCCTGAAATAGGGCCAGAGATGACGCTGTAGACGTCAGTGTTGTGTGAGAGAACGCGGAAGGAACCAGAGGATCACGCGCCGGGAACCCTGCTGTTGCAGGCGACGACAATGTTCCCGAGACGCGGATCCTAAACCAGCAGCCCCCGACGATCGGTCACCGGAAAAGGACAACCGGACATCATCATGTGACTCCCATAAGAATGGTACCCGCGTGTTGTGCGGCACGGACATTTGCATTGATGAGACAGTGTCCTCATCATGGTGATAACTTGCCCTTGTACTCCTCTGATGCTGCACTTCAATTTCCTTACCTGCAAGTAGGGATAGGGGCTTGTGCATTGGTAATTGGCGTATCCTACATTTATCACTTGCATACTACAGTACAGGTGGTCCTCGCTTTCTGACGTCCCGGTTTCCGCCGCCTCATTATCCGACACCGGGCCTGCTTTTCCGACGGTCACCGCCGCCGATTCACATGGGACCCGCAATCCGACGGTCCGTTACCAGACGGCGGTCAGCAGGACGCGTTCCGTTGGAAAAGCGAGGACCGCCTGTATTAGAAATTATTGTAGAAACCAGAGATTTTGATCAATGTCTACATAGGAGGGGCTGAGCGGTCTGTGTGGAAAGGCACGCCTTAACGTAGTGACATCCAAGGCGTCACGGAATTGTGCGTATGTACGGCAAGAAAAATACTTTATTGTTAACCCCAAATATGCTGGATCTTCTTTCTGGTGTGTGTGTGTGTGTGTGTGTGTGTGTGTGTGTGTGTGTGTGTGTGTGTGTGTGTGTGTGTGTGTGTGTGTGTGTGTGTGTGTGTGTGTGTGTGTGTGTGTATTCCCCGGTTTGTTTTCATTTTTACCTATTAAGAATAGTGACGGCCTCCGCATCGTCTTTGCAAGATAGCAGCTTTTCAATGTTGAAGTCCAGCACAGTTAAACCCAGCTGCAGGATCGCCTTGATCCCATCATAAAAGAAGCAGTCAACCACATTAACGGCACTTTCAATGGGCAGAACGCTTATAAAGAGGGTTAGAAACCACGAGAGAGACACAGAGGAAAAGAAGGTCATATCGGTCATGTGATCGGTCAGCTGGGGCAAGTAATCCCTGATGAGCTCCTCAAACACAGCCTGATCCACCAAGGCACCTGTAACAGAATAAGGACAGACATCAACAGTTTCTCCCCCCCATGCTGATGTTCACCGTGAGACGTGTTCCATCCTTCTCCCTTCCAAACTCTCATTGCTTCTGCTCAAAGGGAGTATTTACAATTTATAGAGAGCAAACAAGGGCGGGGGGCCGTGCTGGTCCTTTCTTCCATGTAGTAACAACGGAGGGAGAGGGAGTAGGAGGGAGAGGGAGTAGGAGGGAGAGGAAGTAGGAGGGAGAGAGAGGGAGAGGGAGAGAGAGAGAGAGGGAGAGAGAGGGAGGGAGAGGGAGGGAGGAGGGAGAGGGAGGGAGAGGGAGGGAGTAGGAGGGAGAGGGAGTAAGAGGGAGTAGGAGGGAGGAAGGAGGGGAGGGAGGAGGGAGGGGGAGGGAGAGGGAGGGGGAGGGAGTAGGAGGGAGAGGGAGTAGGAGGGAGAGGGAGTAGGAGGGAGAGGGAGTAGGAGGGAGGGAGTAGGAGGGAGAGGGAGTAGGAGGTATGGTACCTTTCATTGCAGTGGTGCTCAACTCCAGTCCTCAAGCCCTCCCCTCCCCCCCAAACAGGTCAGGTTTTCGGGATATCCCAGCTTGAGCACAGGTGGCTCAATCAGTCTTCAACTGAGCCTCGGATGTAGGCACCTGTGCTGAAGCTGGGATATCCTGTAAACCTGACCTGTTGGGGGGGCTTGAGGACTGGAGTTGAGCCCTCCATTTTATTGGACCAACAAGTAGTTGATCTGTTACAAGCTTTCCAACCTCTCAGGGTCAGGGTAGGACCTGATGAAGGCCCCCGAGAGGTTGGAAAGCTTGTAACGTATCAACTACTTGTTGGTCCAATAAAAGGTATCATACCCCTACTCCCTCTCCCTCCTTTGTTAGTGCAATTTATAAAGCAATAATACTCCCCCGAGAATTGGCTGCACTGAAGCTGTGTGGACTGCTATAAAACACTAATTGGGACTTTCTAATTAATATCACCCATATCCCTATTTTTAGTTCATATTTTTTAGTTTCACGTTTTTCCTCCTTTCGTGCTGTTTACTACATACACATTTCCACACTTTAGTATTCATCCCAATATACATATTGAACTTTTTTTGTGTGTGTGTGTGTGTGTGTGTATATATCAACTTAAGAGACGTACGTTGTGTAGACATTTCTCAGACACCCTGCAGTAAATACATATTACACTTGTTACAGCTGTAGGTAAATCAAAACTATTAATGTAAATTGAAGATTTCCTCTTTGAAAGGTCCCATCTGAGAGTGCAGAAAACAAAAGCTTGAAGTGTCGGAACATAATGCTCTGATGCCTATTTAAAAGCAATCCAAGCAGATTTAAAAAAAAATGTTTTAATATATGCAGAAAATATTACAAAGGTCTTGCACTGCTGGGAAAGTGTTTACACCCACAACCAAAGGACGCAAAGCATATTAAAACGTCTTAAAAATTGCACGGAGTTGAAATAATTATTTTTTTTAAAGGTACTGTATGTATGTAGTAAGTATCTAATACTACAGCACGGATTTAAAAATGTTTTTTTCTTTAAAAAAACACGTGTAGGATATTGCTTGGATTGCTCCTTTAACATGTGTAATCTTCGAGAACCAAGTCTACAAGCTGCGAACGTTACCAATGATTCGTCGGTTGAAATAATCGGGGAGCATCCTCTCGCACACCGCGACGAGGAGCCAGAACGCTTCTTCTTCTTTGGCATAGAGGAGTAAAACAGAAGTGAGGATGTTCATCGCCTGGGAGAGAGAGAATAGAAAGTCGCGGGGCTCCAGTCATTCCATAAAAGTACGGTTTGTAGGAATTAAATACGGCACATTGTTACAGGCACAACCAACTGATTGGAAACAGAAATGTATATTTAATGCGATTTGGACAGTTGCAGTTTATTTTTCTTTATTTTATTTTTTTGGTTGTAGCACTGAAGCAGCTGAACCCCATTAATTTCAGCTCAGGGGACCCCCTGCTTCCCGAGATACTTGCCTCTGTAGGGGCACCGGTATCTCTGCAGGTAGCAGCTCCCATGGGGCTAACATAATGGCGGCTTTAGATGGCCCATGTCTTGCGGTCCAACAGGAAGCCGCGTCGTCATCCCTTGCCGCTTCCTATTGGCCAGCGTGCCGAGGGACATGTAACCATGAAGTAGATACCAGCACCAACTACGGAGGTAAGTATCTGAGCAAGAAGGGGGTCCACGGAGCCGAATTAACGCAGTTCAGCTCCGGAGACCCCCTTGCTTCAATCCTGTAACTAAAAAAATAAATGCAACTTGTAGTGCTGAATTAAGGCAAAGATAGAAAAGAATGCAGGGATGTCCAGATACAGCTGGTTTATCAATTGTAACCCATAATATGTGTGTGTGTGTGTGTGTGTGTGTATACATACAGTGACAGACAGCACCACACAATTAGGAATAACTATACAAAACAAGGGAGGTGGGTGCAGAAAGGAATCCCCAAATTCCTAGACCAACAAATAATCTCAGCAAGAGATACTGCACTGACGGATGCACAGTCAGACAGGAGAAGCCGCTCAGCTCTGTGCTGTTACAGACTGGGGAAGGCACTGAGGACGAATGCTGAAATGTTTCTACTTCAAGGACTTCTAACAGGAACACCATGGTCCATTAGGTATCTGTGGGAACGGGCCTAGTGAAGGGGTTTCCCCGAAGTGTCACCCCCCCATGTTTTTGCTTTTGCCTTACCTCCCCGAGCTTTCCTCTTTTTCCCCCATGTTTTTTTCCTTCTGCTTTTTTGTTGGCTTTATGCTACGTCTAATCTTTTGCGCACTTGTCCTTTGGCTTTTGATAGTGAACAAAAAAAGGAATATGGCGCACAGCCGAAAGAGTGGGTCAAAAAATTAGTAGAAAAATTATTATTTATTAAGTCCATGCTAAAAAACGGAGGTGTAGCAACCTGTCAGTGTGAGGATTTGCATGTTGTGTCTTATGCCTCAGTTGTTTGCATTCATTTTCGTTGTGTCACTGATTCCGTCTGTGTGATATTTATATGTGGATATTGTTTATACTGCATTTTGGATTAAAAAAAAAAAAAAGTGTGTGATCAGATTGACCTATTATTTTAACACCAGCATCTTTAAGGTTTGCTGCCTTTCAGCGTTACAGAACAGATTGTACAAACAAAGCACTACTCAAATAGAATATGGTCAAAAGAACTTGATCTTGAACACCCTGTTTGACTATAATGACAGCAGAATGTACAGTGTACATATTGACAGTGCTTTCCAAACTTGGAATATATCATAACATAATTTACAAGATGCAGTCATGTATATTTGCCACCTGTACAGTGCATAATATGCTAAATCAGCCAACACTAACTTAAAGTCTCAGCTTTTACATCTCCCGATTCCCCCGAAACAGGAACAGGAGGCAATAGTCTACCAGGACTGGTCTTCCGCTACTGGATTCCACAATCCCAGATATAGCTCTATTGAGGGACAGTATGCATTGCTCTTATCATTACCTTTAATTACTTAAGGAGTGTTCACAGGTCTTTATATACAGACTGCTTTTACCAACTAATTATACGACCTGAATGAAGTTCACCCCTGCATACCTCACCATAATTAGTCAATTTGGATACCTTTAGGCTTCTCAGTGTTACTGTCCAAGGAGTTCAAGGTTCACCAATTGTTGTGACCACTAGCATTGACATTGCATACAGCTACTTCTTGGAGTATCTCCCGCTTCATTCTGGACCTCTCTTGTATTTGTTCTAATCCTTGTCGCAAATATTAAGTTTGTGCGTTTATTGTCTTTTCCAATTCCCTTACATTTATTTAATTTTAAAATCGAGGTACTTGAGAGGAAGAAACGAGGCTTCGCCCTTGTTTTAGGAGAACAGTCAGCCAGAGACTATTTTTATTCGAGTAACTACACGAGAGAGAAATGGGAAAAGGGAGCAGCAACCGAAGCTGTCCCTCCGCAAAAAGCGCTCTGCGCACAGGCAGAGATTTCAGTGCGTTTGTATAGTTTCACAGTTAGGAGGGCTTTTCCACTGATAAGTAGGAACCAGTAGAAAAGTCTTATGGTTAGATAAGAAGAAACTACGTAGTTATAGCAGGTTCTGAGAATAGCAGACTCTGAAAGTAGGCGAAAGGGGTATAAAGCACATTCCTTCATACACAATTCCCAAAAACATGCTTTACCCATCATACACTGCAGTAACCGAGAGGCCTAAAAGAGGCCTTATTCTACAGGTGCAAAACGGCAGTGCTTGTGGTTCCCTGTTTTGATAACCCATGGCAGTACCTGGCAATATCCAATTTTGGGATTCCTGTAAGCATACGCGGTCAGGACTCTCCTCAATGCCGAGATCCCGGTGTCGCTCTGAAAAGCAGGGTGCTCGGGCAAAGATCTGCGTAAATCCCGTTCAATCTCATCAGTGGCCAAGGTGCACGTACCCAACGACTTCTCCACAATGTCCGTGTAATAGCCGGGGTTGGTCGCCATGTCGTTGACGGCACCTAATGATATATAAAGTACAACCTCGTTGTCACATGCAGTAACTGCTCTCTAAGAACTCTTCCATTATCCACGCACGGTTGGCTGAAGGCATTGGCCTTAGTCCTCCAGGTACTGCACTCCAGTTCTTAAGGGCCACAACAGGTCAGGTTTTAAGGATATCCCTGCTTCAGCACAGGTGGTTCAATCAGAGGCTCAGTCGAAAACTGAGCCTCTGAGTCACCTGAGCTGAAGCATGGACTGCTTGAGCCACCTGTGCTGAAGCTGGGATATCCTGAAAACCCGACCTGTTGGTGGCCCTTGAGGAGATCTGTTGATTTCTTTTATTCAGGAAGAGAAAGTAAGACATTGGGGGAATGTACCTGAGAAAAGTAGCCAAAGTTCCCCTCTCAAGGTCTCCGGAATGCCCCGTACAACCATATTGCGAGTTCTTTTAGTCCGAAACATGCTGACGCCGCGTCCGCATTCTGTAAACAGCATATTCCATGACTGTTCCTTCATCTTTTCTTTTAGCTGTGAACATTTTGACGTGTATTTTATTTGCACCTGTGACTTTCACTACTTACAGCTCTGCACACTATATTTTAATCTATAAAGAATGTAAAAAGTTCAAGCTGCTGCAGATTAACCTCCATGTTACCCAAGCGCGCGTTTTCCAAGTCATCTTCTCTTACCATTTTGGGGTCGAGGTTCTCTGCATCTTGAGGGTGAAATACGGTCATTAAAGCTTCTGTGCTTACGGTTTTGCGGTTGCCCGTTTTACCGGCTATGGGGTGCTCCTCCAGGTAATCTGTCTGATTGTTTATACTGATAATCTGTCAAATGTGAATCACACGTTACAGCGGCAGACCAAGCAATATGCCACGTGTTTTAAAAAAAAAAAAAATCAGTTCTGTATTATGATAAAATATTTGTAGCATTTTAAAAACTCGGAATGACATTTTTAATTTATTTTAATGTAACGAGCCTTTTTTGTTACAATAGCAACCATTTACAAAGTCACACCCCCTTCCTCTTCTGAAACAGGCTCTGGCACACCCTTTTTGAGCCCTGCCCTCTCTCTAGCAGTGCACCAATTGTATCTAGTGACTGCCTGGTCACATTATCGTCCCCACAGAACTTTGCATTTTTGGTCCTGGTCTGCTGCACTGACAGCCATTTAGTGAACCCCCAAGCTGAATCTTCGCCGATCGATCACAGGAGAATGGATCAAATCCGCAACTTAGCTAATTAATATTGTGTGGATTGTATTGATGCCCCTCTGTGGGGAGGCCCCAGTGGCCGAGTGTGTGGGGGCGTGGAAAGAGCGGTGACGCGTACGCTGACAGGGAAGACTAGAGTTTTGTCTTCCCGTGCCACGATCACGTGGTCTGCGCACAGCCAATGGAAGGGCAGATGTGCTCTGTAATGGCTGCGCCCCCGCGCGCATCTCATCGCTCCCCTACAATCCGCACAATGTGGCTTTCAACTGTGCATGCGCCACGAGGTGCGCGTGCTGCAGGTAAGACTGGGGCCCTAGCCTTAAAATACATTGGGAAACATCTACACCAAAAAAAATTTTTTTTAAAAGTGTCGCGACTGTTATCCAATAAAATAAGCGAAATGGTTAGCGACAGACGCTTACAGAAAGTTACCTCTGTATGCTGAGGACTTGTCACGGAACATTTAGCCCGCAGTTTTGTCACCAGCGTGTCGAAGTCCCGAACATCGGTGAAACGGAACACTTTCTTCCCCTTGGTGCGAACGGTGACTGCCCTTGTTGCAGCGTCTGACTTTTCTATACCAGCAGTCTACAGAGAAAAAAGCAAGACGCGATACATTGTATAGGAGGAGCCAAGGATACGATACCCACATAACCAACACGTATTCGCAGTCGCACACATTTAGTGTGCAAACGTGCAATAATTCTGCATCGTCTATGCTGTGACGTCAGACTACTTGTTCACAGGTAATCTGACGACTGCCAAAAAGTGCCAGGGTCAACTGCTGATGCGAAGGAGTAAAAAATAAGTTATTTATTAGAAGCTTGTGTTATATCTGATATAAATGATACAGTGACACTTGATCAAAAAAAAAAGTGGTGTTCTTAATTCTGCAAGAGGCGGATTCCATTGATACCTCACTGTATAATTGTCTATAAATGAACATGTGCTTACTTGGACCATGTAAGTCAGAATAAGCATCATGCTACATTTATTGTACAGAAAAATGAAAGGGCGGTCGCACGAGGTTTCAGGGATTTATGTCATTTTGCCAGGTGTACAATGAATGTAGCAAGATGCTTATTCTGAATTGGGGTCAGTGTTATTGTGCGAGTGGGCTTCCGAATATTTATGATCCGCCTCTGCACAGACGCCGTGGGTACCACCTCTAAAGGCTGTTATCGATCACTAAAGGAGTGCGCACAGGAATTCATATTTTTATCTTTCATGCAAGTCAAATGACCAGAGGTATCTATGACCCATTACAAAGGACTCACATTGCTTATATTGTGGGTGGCCAACTCCAGTCCTCAAGGGCCATCCACCGACCAGGTATTAGGGCTATCCCTGCTTCAGCATGAGGTGGCTTAATCCGTGGCTCAGTCAATGGCAGAGCCACCAATTCATCCGCCTGTGCTGAAGAAGGATATCCCCAATAACCTGGCCCTTGAGGACTGGAGTCGGCCACCCCTGGCAATATGCTTAATTATCACACAGGACAAGCCAATTCCATGTTCAGCAGATCATTTACACTCATTCTTTGAGTCAATGAATCAAAGCGAAGGGTAACAAGAGGACATGCACTGCTACAGCCACACATTACCTCCCGCAATGGAATGATTGTGCTGCAGAGACCCGCATCGTGGCTGGCAAAGCAAATGTAGTTTTCCGAAATGCACATCTTCCCCAATGTGTTTAAGTGGCTGAATGGGATCCAGAGGAAGCACTCGTGTACTTCTTGTAGACTCTCTTCTTTAGGCAGAAGGAAGAACATGGTAAACTGCTCACTGTGTGCTCGGCTTTCCAGGCCTCTAATATAGAGGATGAAAAGGACATTTTAATTACATTTAGCAACCTGTGTAATCTTTAGTATACAGTCTGTCTAACCCAGGGGCGGCCAACTCCAGTCCTCAAGGGCCACCAACAGATCAGGTTTTAAGGATGTCCTTGCTTCAGCACAGGTGGCTCAGTTTTTGAACTGAAGCAGGGAAATCCTTAAAACCAGATCTGTCGATGGCCTTGCGGACTGGAGTTGGCCACCCCTGGTCTAACCTAACATATCCAAGACACACACAGTATATTATGTATTCATTAATACAGAACTCACTATAAACAAACAGACAATACTGGTATATGACCCACAGTACTGTGGAATCAGGGGTATTTGTTAACACAATGTTTTACTGCTGCTACCTTCTTCCCAGAGAATATGCCAAGACTGCTTCTGCAAGTATATAGTCCTATACTGATCATATTCCCGACAGTCATATAAATACATTTTATAAGGGTAAAATGTGCGTTATGACATTTTTTATAACTTTGCTTAACAGGAGAACCCCCAGTACAGTTAAATTAAAATGTGATCTGAGGGGGGAGAAATTCAGCATAAAACACCAATCTTTTTACAGGTTGTAAAATAATTTCAATGGTGCAAGACATATTTATTCTGCATGTAATACAGAATAGAATCTGCGTGACAAATGTCTGCCATCACATCAATTGCCAACTTAGTTTTTCTGACATTTCTGCCGATTCTCTGGCAACAAAGTGAGAAGTCATGTTACAGGATTCTGCTAGATAAGCGACAGGCGCCCAAGCAGAGTCAAGGTGCTAAAGATAAGCATGTGGAGATAGGTTCATGGTCCATGGATTAACCCCTACAGGTCTGAATTCATCTGTTAAAGGAGCAGATAAACAATGGAGGTTAATTCCATGATCAACAATGACATCTACAGGAGTTTATTTGCTTGCAGACACAGCGAGAAATGTCGTCTATATATTGCATAACATTGACCTGATTGGCTGGGGCTGTTCTGGAGTGTGTGGGTCTGCCAGGAAAAGTATCATTACTACAGTTTAAGTCCATTGAGTAGGTTCTTCAAGGAAAAGCGCTTCGAAGATATTGTCCAGTTTACACAATGGACAAGGCCGTACTACACCTGTATTATATAGAGAGCCCATAAAAGTGAAGTTACTTTCAGAAACATCTCTGTGCCAGAATTATCCTTCCTTCAAATGGAGACTCGAAATGAAACCTTGGGAAAAATCACTTTATCCTCCTCAGTCACCAAAACCGTAGAATGTAAGCTCATCTGGGCAAGGACCGTGTAACATTTCCTGTGTGCTGCGTACTGCGCGCTATACTGTAATTGTGACGCACTTTGAGGCCCATTGGGAGCAAGGCGCTATATGAAATAAAGTTATTATTAACAACTATTACAACACAAAAAGATACACTGGATAGCACCATAACATGCCGCATGTTTATGTGTAAGGAGTTTCAAATATTGTCATCCTGAAAACGAAATGTAGCTGTACATATGAAAGCCACAGCAAGGTTTACCTCTTTGTTATTTGCATGGGGTCGTTGAGGATTGGATCGTTTTCGAAGGTCTCTTTGTCAAAAAGTCTCCTAATTGCGTAGCTTGCAAGCTGCTCCATCAGCAGGAAAGTCTCGCTGATGTGCAGGAACATGGAGAAGTAGTGATCGTCCCCGCGACAGCGCACGTGGATACTCTCGGTGAGCAGGACGTTAGACGTCTTTTCAAGCCTGGACATTTCATCCCACGAGATGATGAGTTTAACTGGATAGGTCAACAAAACAACCCCAAAAAAATGAACTTATTGTATGTAGTGCGTTTACATTCATTTTTAACCCTTACTTAACGTTTTAAATTTCAATCCCACTAGTGCAGCGAGTAAAAATAACCCAGGTGAGCACTTTCACATGTCTCACGACAGGTCAGCAACCCTGCCTTTCCCCATTATCTCTTAGTATACCCTGCAGCCAGGGATTCTGGGTAACGACATGCAAATGAGCACTCACGTGTCACTACTAGTAAGATGTGCAAAACGATACAAAATGCAGTTGCAAAATGGCTAGCTGTAAAAATAAAAATAAACACACGCACACACGCACACACGCACACACGCACACACGCACACACGCCTATTATAAAAACCCCAGAGGCTGAGGGATATGCGTGGCCGATTTGTTAGTCTCCACCAGAACCCAATGAGGCATATTTTCCTCAGGTACCACAACACGTATGTATTTATACATGCAGAGAAACTGTTTAACATTGTATCGGAAGCACTTTGTTTTGCTTTTAAAAGTTCTTCATGTATGCTTTTGTTTGTCACATTTTTCACAACGTTGTACTTGTTTTATTGGACAGCGTAGCGTGCACGATGACACAGACCTTCACCTGGGGCGCAGCTGCACATGGCACAGGTCCCGGATACTTCACTAGCCTTAAATATGCTCATTTGTGGCTTAGAATTTCACCTAGATAAAGCGTCTCGGCGCAAAACGTGTTGGTGATTCTTTTTTTGTACATGAGCAAATACAGCTTTGTTTTTTTACTGGAGTTCACCCTCTCTGCCTTTCATTATTGGTGGTGTGTCACATTTCTCCATTTTCTTCACTACTACGAGAATAAAGTTGATTACAAAACGATCAATGGTTCGGCTCTGAACAGGAGCCTCTGTCAAAACGATAGAGATAGACACACACACACACACACACACACACACACACACACACACACACACACACACACACACACACACACACACACACACACACACACACACACACACACACACACACACACACACTGCAGGTAGTGGCGGCACTCCACTAAAGTTAAATGAAACTGCCTGGGTGCAGACTGCAGCAAAGGTAAGTATACAGTATAAGGGTAATAAAGTAGGCTGGGGGCAGACTGCAGCACAGAGCTAGAGACACACACACACACACCTTGGAGAAAATGTATCAAATTTATTGAAACATATTAATGTTTCGCCTCACTCTGGATCCTTTATTGAGACTCCAGAGTGAGCCGAAACGTTGATACTCATACACATATACAGTATATATATATATATATATATATATATATATATATATATAAAAAAAAATTTAATCGTTTTTGCTAAATGTTTTGCCAAGCCTCAAAGTGCTAATAATGTGGTGAAACGCGTCTTGGATTTTTGCAAGCTTTCAGCGAAATATCCCCAGTGACCAAAACACGGTATTACTGCTCCACCTTCATTTTCTACCCCAGTGATTCCCAACCAGGGCTCCTTGAAGCAGTCTCAGGGGTTCCTCCTATGGACCACAGACACCTCCCCCCCCCCCCCCCCCCAGGGGGTGTTTTTTTTTTGGTATGTATTTTGTAGGGTGGATTGAGAGAGAGTGGGGTAATTGACGGAAGGTAGGGGCGAGTGAGAGAAGAGAGGGGGGCAGGAGGGAGTGAGTGAGGAAAAGAGGGAGTATGAGTGAGACGTAAGGGATAAATACATGCGTGGCGGGAGGGGGGAGAGTTAGTGAGACGGATGGGAGAGAAATACATGGGTAGAGGGTGGGAAATAGAGGTGGCTCGTGAGGTGTGAAATGTTGTGACTGACCCCTGTCGAACCTAATATGTGTCAGCCAGATAGGGGTTCCCCGAGATTTCTCGAAATACTTCAAGGGTTCCTCCAAACAAAAAAGGTTGGAAATCACTGTTCTACCCAATGCATTCACGATTTCTCACTCGGCTGCGCTATTTCGTGGACTTACTCTCCGAACCCAGCAGGAAAGAGTAGAAGCTGAGAAAGTTGGTGCTCAGATACAGCCAGCCTTGGCAGGGCACTCTTCCTCTCCAGTAGCTGCAGGAGTAATACGTCACCAGTTTCTCGTGTGCTGGCAACCCGAAACATTTCTCAAATTTCAAGATAGCTTCCCTAAATTTTTCGGGATCATCTTCTTTTATAAATGATCCTTTCCCTTCTTCAGCAATAAGACCCTACCAAGAAAAAAATAAAAAAAATAAGAAAAAAATCACGATAAATATAAATAGTCATAAATGGAAATTGATAGAAGATTGCTAGTCCAGCCAAATGAAAGGGCGTCTTCATTTATGAAGTTGACCATTGTTCTCAGAACTATTTTTCTTGGGAGGTTCCAGTACCACCCCACAAAGGCTGAGCTTGCCCTCCCCTTCCCCAAAGCTGGTTACGTTATAGTTTAGCATTTGGATAGTAGTTTAGGGTAGCGACGGTCGCAAGCGGTACTCAACGTTTTGAGTAAAACATGCTCCATACCCACAGAAGCCAATTTTATTCAGTATAGGCATACCCCGCATTAACATACGCAATGGGACCGGAGCATGTATGTAAAGCGAAAATGTACTTAAAGTGAAGCACTACCTTTTTTCCACTTATCGATGCATGTACTGTACTGCAATCGTCATATACGTGCATAACTGATGTAAATAACGCATTTGTAACAGGCGCATGCGTGAGCTTCCGTTTGCCTAATGTGCGATATGTCCTTACTCGCGAGTGTACTTAAAGCGAGTGTCCTTAAACCGGGGTATGCCTGTACTAAGGCTCTATAAAAAACACAATGAAAGACAGACCGTCTCTCAAAAGCGGCCATCCCTTGCAGAAGCCTATTTGACATTTTTAAAACTCTTAAAGCTCTTCGGAACGATCGCGCGATACAGCTTTTGTTGTGGCCAATGTGTGGCAGACGTGAAGAGGAAAGGGGGGGGCACTGTGGCACGCGATCGGCGCTTCCACGGAGCGCCGATTGCGTACAGGCCCTAAAATGTTTTTAAATAGGAAGGGGTCCTGGGGTTGCACTGAAGGGGTTAATATTTAAAGGGCTTATATCTCCTGGGCGGAGATTCAGTTTGTAACAAAATACACTGCTAGAAAAGGCCATACGAGAGCTAAAGGAGCAATCCAAGCAATATAGTAGATGAGGTTGAAAAAAAGACATGCGTCCATCAAGTTCAACCTATATCCTACGTCTTTTTTTAATAAATCAGTTCAGTAGTACAGCTTAACCCCCTTATAACGCTGTGCTTGGGATCCAAAGAATCACATCGCGTTATAAGCGGATCGCGTTAGAAATAACGTACAATTGTATGCATTGTACAATAAAGTATTTAAGATACCAATAATCGTGTTGTAAAGTATTCATAAATCCGAAAAATTGGGAGCCACGCTTACATCGCGTTATAAGCGGATTCGCGTTGTAACGGATCGCGTTATAACGGGGTTGAGCTGTATTAAATAATACTACATGTTTTATTTTAATTGATCTCTTAATGCCATTTTTAATGAGATTGAAAATACTGGGCATCCTTTGCTTTCAATAGCAGATTTTAACCCACCTCCCCAGCAGTGCAAGATCTTTGTAACACTTTCCTGTTTGGGATACTTTGTTGCCAATATTCCCAGCTGCTTAAACTGCAAACAATAGATAATCTTACCATAGTAATATAAGAATACATTGTAGCTGCTGAGTTACAATGACTGAAGGATTGATTGAAAAACGGAAAGGCGGCCATTTAGTGAACCCTGGGAAGCAGGATTTTGCCGATCGATCACAGGAGAACTAATCGATCGGCAATTTGTTTTCAACAAAGATAATCAAAGGCTGCATATATTAATAGATATATATATTTTTTAAACGTTGCTTGGATTGCCTCTTTAAAGTAAAAAAAAAAAAAATTTTAACACAAGACAATGGCGATCGGATCGTACTGCTGATGCAACGCTGCTTTCTTCACGTTGGCTCCAGCGGTGATTTGCGACAGCGCCGCACGTAGCGTTAGAAGTACTTACACGTATCTTTCCTTGTACGAAGCTGGTAATATCATCACTTGAATCAAATACGGACAAAGTCTTCAGAACATTCAGCTCCAGCCACTGCCAGTGTTTCAGAATGTCCTCTCTGCTGGCTCCTAAATAGAATAAGAACACTGTAATTGTTCTAAAATAATCCCGCCACCTCAAGCGTCATTTGTATTACTATTAGTGCAGGGGCGGCCAATTCCAGTCCTTAAGGGCCACAGGATATCCCTGCTTCAGCACAGGTGGCTCAATCAGTGGCTGAGTCACAACTGAGGCTCCGATTGAACCACCTGTGCTGAAGCAGGGATATCCTGAAAACTTGACATGTTGGTGGCCCTTGTGAACTGGAGTTGGCCACCCATGCGCCTTAGACCTCATTTATAGTAGGGCCGGCAGTGCGGGCGCGCCAAACCTGCACTGCCGGCTGGAGGTATGGCCGTGACGTCAGGTGAGCGGTTCGCCCCCATTGGCTGAACCACTCACGTGACGCGACCGTTGCGCCAGGAAAACAATTTGGTAAATCTATTGAAAAATCGCACGCCTGGACGCGGCGTTCACGCGCACTGTGTGCGCGCCTTCATTGCTCCACGTATGTTTGTTCCGGCGGCGCGCGCAGCCATTACAAGCACGGCCTTAGTGCACAATAGCATGCGCTACTTTGGATAACAAAATACCATTCACTTAAAGCAGCAATGACTCATGAAGCTTATGCACGTTTAACTCCTATCATGTTAGCATTTCCCCCCTGAGCGTGTCCTGCTCTTTAAATATGTAATGTGGTAAAATCATGATTTGAGGTTACCGTTATAATCTTTAGATTGCACTGAGCTGCCGGGAGAGCTTAATTGTAACCTCTCGGGACGCTTAATATTACAAAGGATTATATCTCCTGAACGGAGAATTAGGTTTAAAAAAAAATTAAAACAGCTGTGGAAAGGACAAGAAGAGAAAAAGATCTCTCAATGGAAGTAATCAAATAAAACGCAAAGGAACAACATCTTTACCCGGCTTGCTACCAGAGACCTGCAGTACATTGCAAAACAATGGCAGTGATAGGGTTAATCTTGTTCCAGTTCTCTCAAATCGACTGTATAACAAATTGATATGAAGTTTAATAGTAAAAGTGAAACAACAATAAATATAACTAGATAAGAAATAATCCTTTTAAAAACCATACACATCTCCATGGCGACAAGAAATACTGTCCTGATAAAGCCCTCTTATCTTCCACTCTCACATCCTGAGCAGCTGAGCCTACAATTCCACAGTCATAAAGCAACTAGCCCAGTGACTTCAAACTGAGGGGGGAGAAGGAAAGGTGTGACGGGCAAGGGTACCCAAGCTTCAGAATAAAGGCTAAGTCCTCTGGTTGCCCTTGTCCCTGGCAGCTACCCAGCACCATAAGCCAGGGGCCAGGTATCTTGGTATGAAGTCAAGTGACCCCTGCTTTATCACTTTCCATGTTCCCTTTACCCCAGACTCATGGAACTTGCTGTGTGTAAGTTTTAGGTGGTATATTTGGGTAAGAATGCCATTCTTTTGTTTGCAGGAGTTCGGGGTCCGGCATTACCGGTGGTACCGTGGTACTACCCGACGTGCAGGCACTATTTGCTGGTACGCGAGTAGAATCACACCGGGGCTCTCCAGCGTCCCCCAGACTCCTGTTTTTCGAGCCCCGATGTCCTAAGTCCCTTACATTCATGAGTCTCCCCAATGTCCCCCATGTATTAAAGTATGTTTTGTGTTGTTTGATACAGTTTTTATAAGGCTCTATGCAGCTTGCCCGGGCTACAATTTACGGTGCCAGCAAGTCGGCATATTGTCCGCAGTTCAAAGGGGAAAGGATGTCCAGAGGTGCGAAAACGTTTGGTGAGCGAGGAAATGGCGAATGGCCAGGTCCAGACTACAAAGGGCACCCTGCAGGGACACCTTTTGTAGTTTCCAGACTTGGTGGAGTCGGCCCTGCATATGGCAAGGACAGCCAAGGAGAATGCAGCCATAGTCTGCTCTCCTTTTGGTTAAAATCATATTTCCCACGCACCTGGCTTTTCGAGCCTGCTGGGCATGCCTACTCCTGACGTCAGCCGGGTCCAAGACCCTCTTTCTATTGGCTGACGGGGACGAATTCCCACGCTCCGATTGGCTGCTCCTTCCCCTTCCGTTCTGGGGATAGCCCAGCGGCGTGTATGTAAGGTGCTGACCAAGAGAGGGAGCAAGTCCATCTCAGCCAACCAATGGTGAGTCTATGAAACTTGGCGGGCTTTTCAAAGTTGCTCTGTTCGAAATAACAGAGTGACCGACTTTTTGTTTGGAAGCCTGAAAAGTTTGCCTCACAGATACCAAGTCCCGTCTTTTGCGCCCAAGTTCTCAAAATCGAACGGAGCGGTCACAGCTAAGGATTGAAGCCGAAAAGAGGACCAGGAGAACCGGGGGTATATCCCGGTCAAGGGTAAGCTCATCCAAGCGGGCGCCCTGCACCTAGGAAAGCCTAGATTTTCCCCCCAGACACCTAGTAAGTGTATTTTAACTGTTCCTTGTGTATTTCTTCTTGTTCTACGTGGGTTTACCAAAATAAACCCAAATTGTTTATACTATCTTGTTCTGCCTAATGAATGATCCCGGTAATATATAAATGGTGGAAAAAGTACCTGGTCTCCTGTGACTGTGTAATTCCTCCATATATTGTTTTGGACAGGAGACAATCAGGGCATTAAAAAGGATTATTCTAAGAAATCCCCTATTAAATAGATAGCAACCCATTACTTCTACAAAAAAAAAAGCAGTGACCTAAAACAACCCCAAGAGTCAAAACAATCAAAACAGATGTCTTAAGAGAATTACAGCAGAATAAATAAAGTCAAGAATGCCTGTGGAAAACACAGGTAGACAAGGTGTTAGTCTGGAGGGAACATAGATGCGCGATGAAAAGGTACGTCACTTATAAACGTGTTGCTATTATTAAATGAACGTTACCTGAAAGATTACTCTTCTGCAAGAACAGATACAATCAATAGGTGTGTGTGTGTGTGTTCTAAAGTTCTTACTATGTAATGGTGAGATTAAAAACACCCTTACTGAGCAGCTGTATTTGCACAAAAGCAACACCCAACCCATCAACACAAACAGGGTTGGACTGACTCTTTCTGGCAAGAATCCCGACAACGTATCTCTGCAAAACATCTAGAATGTGGTTTCCTTCCTTATAATATGCGGGCTTATAAAAATGGCAGTCACTTTAAAATTATTTTAAACATGGGTGTAGGGTCCGGCTGAGTTCAAAAACTGTGTGCAGTAGTAGTAGGAGTTACAAGAGGAGTACAATATGCATGTAGTCCGGTTTGTCGTAGGGAGAATATTAAACAATGTTTATACTCATAAGAATAGCAGAGCTAAGTCACAGGAAATAAAATGGACTCGGGAAGGAGCCATTCCACTTTTGCAACATACATTGGAGACCCAATACAAATAAAGCATCTATTCAGCATCTTGTATGACCTTCAACATTTGTATTCCATAATGTACGGTGTTTGTCACGGCTTTTCAAATTCCAGCATCAAAAGCTGCCTTTGAATAGCATCAACAGGGAAAAAAATATCAGGATAAATGTAATCTATTATCACCATTGTCAGGAGAACACGAAGTTATTCCAGGCATGCAGCAACGCTACAAGCTACCCTTGCAAAAAATGCACAGCCGCCGTCATCACCACGTACTTACCACAAGCTATAGACCAGTATACCTGGGAATCAGGCGTTTGGTGCAGAATCCGGAAAGGTGCAACTTTAGCAGTGGAATCTAAGACGGCATCAAGTGTTCCAACAAGAAGACCTGCGAGAACCAAATACAGATTGGTAACGGACAATACCATGTTTGTAATGTAAACAGTGTTTCATTTGTGATAATTATTTCTGATAAGTAAAGTTGCAACAATGTAGTTAAAAATCATGGCAACAGGGTTAAAATACCTGATGAAGAGCTCTTGACACACAACACTGGAAGCAGATCTTCGTTGAATGCCAAAAGGAAGATTTTTTTTAACACCGTATATGAATAAATTGCCATTTTAACCATTTAACGCAAGACACGTCTAATGTTTTGCATTTTCTGGTACCAAAAAACTGTTCAAGTATTTAACCGTTTCTACCATTCAGTGTTCTCCCATCACAAAGATAAACAAGTGTTTAATGACATCACTATTGTCTCAAATAGCACTAGAACTCTAAATTATTCATAATGTCCCGGCCTAGCGCTCAGAATATGGAAGGGCACTTTAATTGCTTCATATTTCTGCTATTACAGCTGTCCGAGCTTATTCTTTATAAAACACACACACTTACTTTAGTGAGGGGTTCACAACACTTTATTAAAACACACAAGTAAATTAAATGTGTGAAAGTTGGGTCTTTCATAGTTCCCATGTTTTTACTAAGCCTTTAAAAACCTCACTTAACACCACCTTCAGGCATGCTGGAAAACAACAAAAGTTGCCATGGGAGTTAACAACAAAAAAAGCAAACTTTCACGGCAGCATTTGATGTTTTTGTACATTAAATCACACTATAAGGCAGGGGTGCTCCGGTCCTCAAACCCCTCCCCTCCCCCCCACCCCACAACAGGTCAAGTTTTCAGGATATCCCGGCTGCAGCCTTCATTGACTGAGCCACCTGTGCTGAAGCTGGAATACCCTGAACCTGACCTGTTGGGGGGGCCTTGAGGAACGGAGTTGAGCTCCCCTGCTAAAGGAGAAGAACAAACACTGAATTTGCTTGAAAAGTAGGTTTTAGTTTTTTCATTCAAACTGCATCTCTCAGCTGTCATTACAATGAAGATAAATGAGTGAAACGATGAGGTTTTACAGTTTGCAAACACAGATGTGTTGGTGCAAAAAAAGTCTCTCCATTTTAATATACTCCCTAAATGTCTCCTGCATTAATCTTCATAGTAATAATGCTTCTAATGATCACATTTTCTCTCTCAGGCCCAGACAGAACGTGTAGCCAGGTTTCCTCCTTCAAACAGCATTGCGTTAACTATAACGGCCATTAGTGATAATTACACAGAGAGAGAGAAAGAGAAGAGAGAGAGGAGAGGGAGAGAGAAGAGAGAAGAGAGAGGAGAAAGAGAGAAGAGAAAAAAACTGAGAGCACAAAAAGAGAGAAATATGTTTTTGCACATAATATGCTTTGAGGATATTGTTTAATTAACCTCTTGTTATGAGCCCTGATATAACAGATGTCTTTTGAAAAAGCGGACACGCCATTGCACTCCATCTTGTGCGTGCGCGCAATAGGGGCGGCCTCATAGGGAGTCTGCAATTTGTTTTTGCCGCCCGCGCGCACAAACGCACAGACTATAAGCTCAGCCTAAGAGTTTAACAGAGAAAACTGGCATGTGTGACTCTCTCCTCCGCTTCTTGCATGTCTGCCAGCCCCACATGCATCCCTGCTGCTATCCCAGCTCCGCAGACACAACGCAGCCAGACACAGCCATTCTGTGTTTTATCTCTAAACCACCCCCAGCATCCTCTAATGAAAACAAACATGGACTATCTGCCAATTTAGCAAAACGACAAATGGTGCACAAACTGCTTTTAAAACGTTCTTATTTCGTGAAACTGGCGGCATTGGAAAAAATGATAGATATCACTGGCCAGTTGTAGTTCTAGGAAGGCAATGGCTGCAAAGGTGGATGGCACATTGTCCATATGCTTATAACAGAGTGGCCAACTCCACTCCTCAAGGGCCACTAATAGGTCAGGTTTTCAGGATATCCCTGCTTCAGCACAGGTGGCTCAACCAGTGGTTCAGTCCTCAAGGGCCACCAACAGGTCATGGTTTCAGGATATCCCTGCTTCAGCACAGGTGGCTCAATCAGTGGTTCAGTCCTTAAGGGCCACCAACAGGTCAGGGTTTCAGGATATCCCTGCTTCAGCACAGGCGACTCAATCAGTGGCGAAGTCTTCGACTGAGCCACCTGTGCTGAAGCAGGGATATCCTGAAATCCTGACCTGTTGGTAGCCCTTGAGTACTGGGAGTTGGCCACCCCTGCGCTTATAATCCCCATCATGATTTATGTAAAGGATGCATAGATTGGTACAAAGAGTGACACTTTCATTTACCGTCTGTGCTCCCTATGCCCTCCTCCATGTGTCACCTTGCAGTTTGCAGAGTCTCAGTAGGAGTCAATTAAAGGAGAATTACACACTTAACTTCCTGGATGTGTCAAGTTCTGCTTTTCTATCCAACATTTCTTAGGTACAAAAAAACAACGATTGGCAGGACTGAGGTAATGCAAACACTTTGTAATAGGTTTAAGAAACTGTTCATTTAATATATCCCTGACAGCCAATACATTTTTTTTATTTTATCAGTCAAAGCACACTTTGTGCCCTTTAAAACACAGATCTGGGGAAGGGCAATGTTACATGGACTGAACTAAACGTGCTCTACACACGCCAGATTCCCTAAAATCTGTGCTAGCATGCATTCATTCCCATGCAAATCTTAACACCATTTAGTGAATTCAGGCCTTATACGAGCGACACGTCAAATGAGAAAGACTGCACTAGATTACTTCTTTACGAGCCTTCCGACAATAAAAGAAGTTAATACGCTAATCAC
>NC_134498.1:43348379-43433379 GCF_040206685.1 Ascaphus truei
AAAACACAATAATAAACAATAATGAACAATAGTATAGGAACAGAAAGGATATCATGACATAATTTTTAACACTAACAATAAAATTCAAACATTTTGACACCATATAAATTCATCAATCATTATACTGCAATGTATATTTCCAAACATTATTCTCAAAATGTATTTAATGGTTTCCCATTAGGAAAATCCACAAGATCAATATTTTACAAAATGTATGCAAAATTTATTTTTCACACTCTCCATAGGTGTGTATAACTATATCATACATTGCACTATATGATCAACATATAAAAGCAAAATTGCATTGATTAAAACAATGAATCAGATATGACAGATCTTAATCATAACTAGAACGAAATTACCCATAAATTCCAATTTCATATCCATATATACATAGAGAAGGATTCAAAACCCATAATTCATATAAGGCATAAATGTATATAGAGAAAAAATAGAGAAAAAAATATATTGTATATTAAAAAATGATATATTCCCTTTTGGGTTAATAGATTATATCTGTATATCCCCTTAATATCTCTGTATACTAAAAATACAAACAGATTATATTTGTTCTTAAGTATTCAATTTATTACATTTTGTGCCTCAGATATTATAGGATATAGAAATTGGATTAACTAATTTCCACAGAGACAGGAAAAGAATGACATTAAATAGTCACAATAATACCCCTGTACACATACAATGGGTTAATAGAGAGATGAAGAGAGGAAGGGCAAGGTATGGATTATAATGATTATTGAAATTTATATATAGTGAATAGGAACTTTATTATCTATCTATGATATATCTCTGTTGGAGAGGGGACTGTCATTCGCTCCGAATACAGGCCCTAATGCCTTCCAGTTGTTTATGGACCTTAATAGTTTTATTAGGAAACTAACTTTAAAAAGACACTTTAATATACAGGAAACCAATATAAAACATAACAAGGAGACTGATCAAATGAATGTACAGGATCTGGCCCATCTAAAGGATCTAACTTCACTGTTAGGGGAATCAGAAGGTACTTTGAACGCTTCACAGGAATGTATGGATCCTTTGGAGCTATCCATATATCTCACTCCAATTGATAGCACAATAGAGGAAGAGTTAAATATCATACACTCACCTTTTAAACCAAAATCCATATTCTTTCCCTACCAGTCTAAGGGAGGATTCATCGAGGCCTTCTATAGTTTGGTACTGCAGGACTTTGAAGCATTATGCTCTAAAAAACCTAAGATCAATAAAAATCTTAGCCAGGGCGAACTGGACGCACTTAAACAGCTTAAGGATAATCCCTCCATTGTCATTAGGCAGGCAGACAAGGGGGGAGGGGTGGTCATCCAGGATACTTCTGCCTACCTCCAGGAGGCTCGCAGACTCCTGGGTGACCAGGCCTCCTACATCACCCTTGAATCTGATCCAGTCAAAGGGTACCAGGACAGTCTCAAAGAGCTTCTTTTTTCAGCACTCACTATGGATATTATCTCTAAAACAGAGTTTAAGTTTTTATTTAATCCACATCCACGCACACCTATTTTTTATCATTTACCGAAAGTGCACAAGTCCTTGACAAACCCCCCTGGCAGGCCCATTGTGTCCGGGGTGGAGTCGATGACGTCGAGCCTGTCCCAGTATGTGGATTACCATCTTCAACCTTTTGTTATTAAACTGAGGTCACATATTAGGGACACGCTCCATGTCATCGAGGCCACCTCTGGCATTAAATGGAAGTCCACCTATTTATGGGCCACATGTGATGTGGCCTCTTTGTATACCTGTATTGACCATGCCAGGGGTATTGAAGCATTAACTTATTGGCTTGACAAGGACTTGTGCATGCCTATAAAACATAAGTTATTTATTTTGGAGTGTGTTAAATTCATTTTAAATCACAATTATTTTTTGTTTGAAGAGATGTATCATCTACAAATCTGTGGAACGGCTATGGGCACGAGGTTCGCTCCTAGCTACGCAAATCTCTTCGTGGGTTTTTGGGAGGAGAGATTTGTGTGGCAAAACTTACAACTTGGAGCGGGCCTCGTGTACTATGGCCGTTTCATAGATGATATGATTTTTATATGGGACGGAGAGGAGGCAGAACTACAGGATATTCTTAAATCATTTGATGAAAACTCTTTAGGATTAAAATTCACATTTAATATAGATGCCACTTCTATAGTCTTTTTGGATTTATTACTCACATTTGATGATAATTTAGATATTATTACAGCTACACATTTTAAAGAAGTCTCAGTCAACAACTATGTACATGCGTCCAGCAACCATCAAAAACAGTGGCTACACAATATTCCTCTTGGACAGTTTCATCGAATCAGGAGAAACTGTTCAAGAGATATTGATTTTGTTCAGCAGTCAGGAGAACTTAGTTTAAAATTCAAACAGAAGGGTTATGATAACCAACTAATTAATGAGTCCTTTAAGAAAGTCAGCTCCATGGATAGATTAACTATGTTAAAAACATCTATAAATAGACAGGTCACTTCACGTCTGAGCTATAACTCACCAGTGATTAGAGACGAAACTGCTACATCTAGTGTAAGGTTTATCACCACCTACAATCAGTCTCATAAAGCAATTCAAAAAATTATGAGTAATCACTGGGGAGTTCTCAGATGTGATCCACATTTGAAAGGCATCCTTTCGGATCATGCATCAATTGTCTACAGGAAGGTCAGAAGCATGAAGAGTATTATAGCTCCATCTAAATTAAAAACAGCAAATAACTCTGATAAAACAACTTCAAAAGGCCCCTTAGGAAATCATAAATGTGAACGAGGCAGGTGCATCACCTGTAGGCACTTGAAAGCCTGGTCCGAATTCAGCTCCTCCAACAGAGATACTATCTATCAGGTTAGGAATCACATAAATTGTCTCAGTTCATTTGTAGTGTACTGCATCCAGTGTTTTTGCGGTCTACATTATGTGGGGCGCACCACCAGATCCCTCTGCACTCGTTTCCTAGAGCACAGAAGGAGTGTCATCAAGGGACTAAACACAAATAGCATTTCCCGACACTATAAAATTATACACAACCAGGACCCAAAATGTATGTCAATCATGGGCCTGGAATTCATCTCTCCCTGTGCTCTGGGGGGCGATCGGTACAAGATCTTGTGCAGACAGGAGACTTATTGGATCCACCAGTTGGGGACTCTTACCCCTGGTGGACTCAATGAGTGTCTGGATGCTAGTACACTGGTCTGATCTCCTGACCTCTTGGACTCTCCTCGCTCTCCTCAAAGGAACTTATGGATGGTTCCTACCTGCGGTCCTCTTTTTTCCACACTCCTCAATAGTATACTTTCCCTCCCTTCCTTCCCATACCCATATACCCCTCCCCCGAGTTCTCCTTCCCATCCACTCCATTTCCTTCATTTTTTTTTTTTTTTTTTATAATACCCGTCCTTTTATTCCCATTTATTTTTCATTCACTCCCTACAATATGTGAATAGGTGCTTAATATCATATTTCCCCATTTTTTATTTCAATTTCATATTTATTTTTAATTTTTAATTTGGTTTTTCCAACCAAATATAATAATTAAATTTTATTATTTTCTATGTAGAAAATTCTTTATTGTAGGAGTTCCTATTCACTATATATAAATTTCAATAATCATTATAATCCATACCTTGCCCTTCCTCTCTTCATCTCTCTATTAACCCATTGTATGTGTACAGGGGTATTATTGTGACTATTTAATGTCATTCTTTTCCTGTCTCTGTGGAAATTAGTTAATCCAATTTCTATATCCTATAATATCTGAGGCACAAAATGTAATAAATTGAATACTTAAGAACAAATATAATCTGTTTGTATTTTTAGTATACAGAGATATTAAGGGGATATACAGATATAATCTATTAACCCAAAAGGGAATATATCATTTTTTAATATACAATATATTTTTTTCTCTATTTTTTCTCTATATACATTTATGCCTTATATGAATTATGGGTTTTGAATCCTTCTCTATGTATATATGGATATGAAATTGGAATTTATGGGTAATTTCGTTCTAGTTATGATTAAGATCTGTCATATCTGATTCATTGTTTTAATCAATGCAATTTTGCTTTTATATGTTGATCATATAGTGCAATGTATGATATAGTTATACACACCTATGGAGAGTGTGAAAAATAAATTTTGCATACATTTTGTAAAATATTGATCTTGTGGATTTTCCTAATGGGAAACCATTAAATACAGTTTGAGAATAATGTTTGGAAATATACATTGCAGTATAATGATTGATGAATTTATATGGTGTCAAAATGTTTGAATTTTATTGTTAGTGTTAAAAATTATGTCATGATATCCTTTCTGTTCCTATACTATTGTTCATTATTGTTTATTATTGTGTTTTGATCGCACATTTGTAATTATTTTATGTTCATTCCTTAAGTGTATTAGTCCTATCAGCCCTTAGAAAACTAGTCCCCATTATAATTAGCATATATGTTATGTATCAGCTTCATTTAATACCACTCAGGTTTTATTAATCACCCGATTACGGGTTGCCTGGCAACGGACTGGCTATTTAAGGGCAGGACTTGATTCCTTTTGACATCAGCCCTTTGAGAAAGTTACCGGTCAGGTGACGAAACGCGTTAGGGTACTGAGAGCGCGATTACGTCATCACGACGCCGCCGCGCACGCGCAGCAGCCTACACCAAGCGCGGGAATACGATTGGCGGCCATTGGAAGTGCGAGCTGGAGTTTTGGACTCTATACAGACAGCGAACGGAGCCTTTCAACATCTGGTCCCTGGTGATCGTGTCTGGCAGCCCTGAAGGAGTCCACGGAGACGTGTTGCAGTATCCAGAACCGGATGGTGGTGATATAATCACAAATTGCCTTTTAACTACTTGCATCTTGTGAGTGCGATTCCTACCCCCCCCACCCCCCATCCCCTTTCCTTGTTTTAATAAATTTTATACAGTATTATGCTATGGGGGGTGCGCTCTCTCTCTTTTTCTGTCTATATATATATATATATATATATATATATATATATATATTCTTGCTAAATAAGTAGGCTCATCAAAATATTGTATATTGGTCACTTAATAACAACTCCTTAGAATTTGATATACTATTTAAGATAAAGTTTTGCTCACGGTAAAGCCGCAGTCCGCAATGATCACCCATTTCTATTTTTTTTTGACGCAGCAATCCATGCGCCTTTATTTTAACCCACGATTGAAGCAGGGGGTCTCCAGAGCTGAACCCCATTCATTTCAGCTCCAGGGGCCCCTTGCTTTCGGAGATACTTACCTCCGTAGTAGGTGCCGGTAGCCATTCTGCTCGGCTAGCAGGGCTCACTTACTGCACCAACACACTTTATTCGAGCAAATACCCAGTATGTACCTGGCAGATACCTGGAATGCGCCGCTCCTCACCTCTGACAAGCCCCGTTGCATTTGCCTTCCCAGCCTGGGTTCATGCCTGGCTGACGGGCGGCTGATCTGTTAAATGATAATGATTAGGATTTAATAGGCTGCAATGCTTCGCGTGTCTACCAGATGGCATAAATTCATGAATTGTAATGCAGTATATATATATATATACTGTGCAGTATTGCAGCCAGCGGGAATAAAATGCTTCAATCCCTGCCTGGAAAATAACCCAATGCACTCGGGCAGAAAACAGTCACAAACCTCAATACACCCGGGTATACCCGAATTCGTGGGCCTAGCCGAGCTCGAATAAAGTGTGTCGCCAGTGTATTAGCCGCTTTTCAAAGCTCTCGTGTCCTGCGGGCCAATAGGAAGCCGTGACATCATTGGGACATCATTGGGTGCGGCTTCCTATTGGCCCGCGTGACGTGGAAGCTTTAAACTTTAAAACCCAGCTTGCTCAGCCGGTGCAGCAACCAGCACCCCATACTGAGGTAAGTATCTCCAGAAGCAGGGGGTCCCCAGAGCTTAAATGAATGGGGTACATCTCCGGAGAACCCTTGCTTCAATCCTGTATATATATGTATATATATATATATATATATATTTTTTTTTTTTATATATATATATATATATATATATATATATAGTTGTTTTCTTTTTTTAAAAGGTGCTTGGGTTGCTTCTTTAATCCAATGCTTTGTTCAGGAGATATAAGCAGTTGAAATATTAACTAGAGGTCCAAGTGGAGGTCTCCCCAGAGTCCAATGATGTCTAACGGTTATCATGGTAACCGCTGGATTTTAAGAGAATCATGACTTCTAACGCTCAAGTTTTAAGAGCCGGAAATGTTCACGGAGACAGATACTAACCTTCCACGAGTTACACTTATATAGACTTCTGGTCGGGATTGCGTCTCCAAAGGCATTCAATGCAACAGCAGTAGCATGATACAAACGGTGGGTACCACTTATCAGCCATACGCACGCTCTCAGTATTATGTAACAATATAGTAATGTTAACAAAAAAAGTTACATGCACAAGTAATTCATCATTTCACGCACTGGAAGAAATCACTGCCCTGCACTGTGAATGAACATACTGCACTGTATCAAAAGACTGAGTATAACTTGTACTCGGCGTATAACTATTGATAGTAGTTACTGTGAATATAACTAAGGCACCCAAAACTCCTTCTCCTTATAGAAAACATATGACAGAGAACCCTCCCCCCAAACCCAAGTGGCAGGAAAATAAAAATGTATTTCATATTTTAACATCTGTGCAGGATTTGACTTTCTCTTTTCCATAATGCAATAACAAAATTACCTTGTGGGTTTGCAACTTTTCTGCAGAGGCAGTGAAATCCCTCAGACTCGCGTGAAACTATACAACTACAGGGGAATACAGCTAGCTCCAATTATAATGGAGCACACTGAGTAGAAGGTCAAATTCCTATGGGCGCCCTTAAGGAAGAATAAGATGCCACTGGGCTAATGGTATCGTGTACACGAGTGTCACGATTAATTACTTTCACTGTTAGCTGGTAAATGTGTCACAGCCAGTCTAATGATCACACAGAGCTTCATGCTGTGGATAATACCCCAACGGATGCTCTTATAAAGGTGGAAGTACGGAAAGAATGACCAAGAAAGTGTTCACCATGAAAGCCTAAACGTAAAAAGGATTTCAGCCGTTTCAACGTGAACCGAGCAACGTTTGACCACCACAGTGTTTTCAGCAGATAAAGTAAACATGGTTTTAAATTACGTTCATTTTTTTAGCTTTGCGGAGCAAAAACAGGATTTTCAGAGAGTAGTGATTGCTGGAATTGTAATGAATTGCATATATACCACAGGCTTTATACAGGTCATATTACAGCTGCAGACCAAGCAATATCCTATATATCTGGGGGGTTTAATACTTCTGTTCTGTACTATGAGAAAATACTTGTAGCATTTTTTTAAAACATTTTTTAAACAACTCTGACTTTTAATGTATTATAATGTTATAATGCAACAAGCTTTTTTGTTTCTGTAGCAACCATTTACAAAGTCACACCCCCTTCCTCTTCTGAAACAGGCTCTGGCACACCCCTTTTTGAGCCCTGTCCTCTCTCTAGCAGTGCACCAAGTGTATCTAGTGACTGCCTGGTCACATGACCTTCCCCACAAAACTTTGCATTTTTGGTCCTCTTCTGCTGCACTGACAGTCATTTAGTGCGCCCCCCAAGCCGAATCTTCGCCGATCGATAACGGGAGAACGGATCGATCAGCACCTTAGCTAATTACTTATCATTGTGTGGCTTGTATTGATGCACATATTAAAGGAGGGGGGGGAGGGGCGGCAGCTGGAACAACTGCTTTAATGAATCCAGTTAGGTTTTTTTTAATCAATGATACAGTATCATGCATAACTATTAATATCCCGAAGAAAATAAGTTGGACACTTTGGCAGTATTGTCTCTTCCTACCCAAAAGGGTGTCTGACAAAATGTTAATGAAGAAGAAACCGCCATGTAAATGCATGAAGAGCATTTCTAGCTGCATTGTAAGTGTTGAATCTAACGCCTAAAATGTTTATGTGGTTTTAGATATGTAGTAATATGCCCATGACATGCACTCGGCACTTAACTCAAACAGACATGGTTCACTACACCAAACCCTTTAACTCTGTATTAATCCTGAGACCCCATCGCATTTCAAATGAATTTTGGTTTCCTGCATTCAGTTGTTGAAGAAAAGAAATAGAATAAGTAGAATCTTTTGTGATGTTTTTCCAAACCCTACTTATTATTCTAAAACAGGGGTGCTCAACCCCAGTCCTCAACCCCCTCCCCCCCCCCAACAGGACAGGTTTTCAGGATATCCCTGCTTCAGAACACGTGGCTCAATCAGTCCCTGCTTCAGAACAGGTGGCTCAATCAGAGGCTCGGCCTTTGACTGAGCCTCTGGTTGAGCCACCTGTGCTGGAGCTGGGATATCCTGAAAGCCTGACCTGTTGGGGTGGGGGGGGGGACTGAGGTTGAGCACCCCCTGTTCTAAAACACTATGATAATCAATTGACTCCCCTGTTATTTTTTTTCACCTTAAATTTGAAATGACTACTTCCTGTAGAAGCAATATCCAGTCTAATCAAACAGTAGGCAAGGGAAGAAATACTGTAATTAAGCCTTCCTGTCATAATGGCGTTATATATTGTTATTGGGAATTTGTATATTACTGAAATTGGATTTACCTGTCTAGTGACATGACACATTTTGCATGTTGCAAGCATTATTGTCTTCCTTTAGTATTTTTCTCCTTAATGAGAAGTGCAAGAATTATCCTATGAAATCCACCTGGTTTGCTCAAACAGAATGTAATTTCATGGATTCCAGATCTGGAATTCTTAATCAACCATGATATTTAAAATGCCAGTTATACACTACAGTATCATTAGAACATTCATCCCTACGTAAATATGCTCAAAACACATTAGTTTTCCTCAGATTGATCTATTCGTGTAATTTAAATCTCATCTGTGAAACTACAGCATTTTCACTGGATATTAGCTGTCACTTTCAGTCCCCCTCTCCTCCCACTGAAAAGGAAAGGATAGAGTTGTGGATGAATTGTGCCATTCCTTAACCCAGGCTGTGCTGAAAAGCTGTGTAATGCGGCAGGCAGAAGCTTATAGGGGTCCATGTTAAAATGGGTGAGAAGCAAAAGGTGACACTGTGTGCTCATTTGCATGTCATTTCCCAGAATCCCCGGCTGCAGCGGAAGCATTGTATGCTAATAGATAATGGGGAAAAGCAGGGTGGCAGACCTGTTTGAGACGTGGGAATGTGCTCGCAGGGGATTTTTTTTATTTACTGAATGAATCAGGAGATGCAACAAAACAAAATGTTTGTAAAAATGAAAATATCCACAACTAAATAAACCAACAAGGACACAAGTATTGTGTATGAATATTTAAAGAGGCCAGGACTAGGCCATCACTTTTTGGTCTGTGTAAGGTTAAAAACTGTATCTGTCTGCTATGTTCTTTTCAGGGCCTGAATAGGTTAAAACAGCCAAGCTTTATTTTCGCAAAAAGACTAGATGGTAAAAGTATTTCAGCTTTAGACCAGCTGTCCCAGGATATCTATTACATAAGAAACAAGATTATAAGAAACAAGACCTCTAGTCTTGTTTCTGACCCCATTAGTAGTTATTGACCTTTTATCCCTATTTCTACTAATTTAGGCCAGATGATATATGTCATTTTAGATGTATGATCTATACATGGGAACTGAATTTGTAACAGATGTATGAAATTGACACACGATGTATTGTCCTTGTCTTGGGTATAAAAGAACTGCCTTGATGACATATTAAACAGAGGAAAGAAATCATTGTGCATTGTGTGCATTGAATCTTTGCTTCTCCGAGCTCGACTATCATATCTGAGACCAGAAGCATATAGCAGCTGCGTGATGAATCTCCCCGGGTCGAGTAGAAGAAGTTGCCTGCTCTAAGGTCTGGTCAGGTAGACTGGACCTAACAAATGGTGTCAGAAGTGGGATTTGCACAGAAAAAAGGTGAGAAAAACATATTTTATTGTTTCTCACCGTTTCTCTGCGAATCTAAAGAACCTAAATTTTATAGGGCAGAAGAATCGAGGGTTTGAGTCCCCGATTTATATATAACAAAGGGTTGGAGTCCCATTTGTTTAATTGAAACGGGCTGTACTGATATGGTGTCTCAGATATGATGGTAATTTAGGATAAGCTAATAATTGTTTAGGTTAAGATATTAAGAATGATTAGACTAACCTTATTGTATGCTTGTTAAGATAAAATTCCTTTATAAATTGTTTATGGGATTATAGGTATACTGTATGAAGAAATGTACTGTAGGATGAGTTAAAATAACCCTTATGGATGAATGCAGTGTGGCATAGGTGCCTCAATTAACTCTCAAGCACAGCAACAAAGCTGGGAAGATAAAAGATTTTTTTTTGTCTGTCTCTCTCTCAAGTTGCCTGCATGTATAAGCCGCTCTAGCCCCCACCTTTTTTTCCCCCAGTGATGTGTTACACAGGAAAGGAACAGGAATGTTGAAGACAGAGAAGAAGAAAAAAAGAGAGACAAGAATTAGAAAGTTGAAATAATAAGAATTTTGTTTTATAGGACGAGTTACAGAGATGGTTTTCTTTTTGTTGAAATGTTGTTAGCAAGTCAGCAGAGCTCTTGGGAGAGAGAAAGACAGAAACATATAATTTTTCCAATTTAATTTTAAGACATGCAAACCCAAATTATTTGAGCCACATTAACCAAGTATGAGTGTATATTAAGTTGAATTAATAATATTTTCCCGTCTGAATTGAAAAGTGGAAAACAAGAGTATAACAGGTATAGGTTTCTTTTTCCATTAGAATGTTTTTATTACATTTTCAGGCATGAATATGATAAAAAGGTTGATTGTATGTAATCCCTGTGTGTGTGCTTGTAAGAATCTGAGTGAATTCTATCCATATGAAAGTGTTATTTGCATTGAATAATAAGAAAAACGGTTTATTGTATGTATACAAAATTACTATTCAGGGCAAGTGCTTCTAAAATAAGAATATAATTAATTGCTCATGTTGAAATTTAATTTTTAAAAGGAGTACACCCCCATTATAATATAAACTAATTAATACTGGAAAGGGGAAAGTTTTGGGTATCTGTGGAGAAAAAAAGAATAAAGAAAGGATTAATTATTTTTGTATACAGTTCTGTCACTGGAATAATAAGGATGTTTATCGTACTGGCCAGGCGATTTATTTCCTTAAACAGAATTACAATTCTTTTTCTCTAAATCTCCACAGATAAAATCAGGTGAATATATTATATAGAAATAACAGGCGAAATATATTCTAGACACAAAGCTAACTAGAAGCTCAGCATTTTAAAATTAGTTAAAAAAGTTAATTATGATATAAAAAAAAAAAGGATATCTTTATAAATTTAGTCTGCAGGATCAAATTGTTTTGTTTTCCTATTTATTAGAATAGGTGAGAAAATATGTGTCTGTTATTTTTGTAAAAACTGGTTGAATGTGTGAAAGAAGCGTAAAATTCTGTTTGTTTTGTGTCTGCACTCTGTGCTGTTTTTGTGTATAACCAGTAACTAAAACTGTCTAAAGTATATATTAAGCCTATAATTTTCTGTTTAACAAAGATCCAGTTTTAATTTTTGAATACCAGTAACATTATCGGGCTCTGTGACGAGCTGCATATTTCAAGCTGTCCTAAATTGTATTGCAGTAACCAGTAATTAACCTTTTTTTTGTTACAAGGTTTTGGCAGGAAGCCCAGAAGTTATTTGAGCTTGTTATATGGCTTGAAATGGAAACAGTTGTACATTGATTAATATAGAGTTCAAATGAACAAAGGACAGTAACCTAGAATGAGCACTCTAAACACCTGGTGGGTGGGTAATAAAGTGGTTAAAACTTAAATCTTTAATATCCGTGTAAAATGATGGGAATTAAAACAGATATTAAATGCTCAGAACCTATAGTATGAGCACAATGTAATGTTCTGGATCACTGATTAACTGCATAGAATCACTAAACTAGTGTCTTGCAGTGCGAACAGTGAAGTGGATAAAGTAACCACTAGTCCAATGTAATCAGCACAAAAAAAAAAAAACTCTAGTGCTGAGGTTCTTATAAGTGTCCAGACCCTGAAATAGCAGTAAAAAAAAAAAAAAGACATGGAAAAGGGACCCTAGCCAGGTCTGCCAGTATACTAGAGGGTTCTATGTGGAATTATTTTTCTGCAAAGTTGATCAAATATTTAATATTTTATCATTTTTTAACCATCTTTTTCTCTCAAATGTGTCCCACCTTTAAATCTGTGTCTATGAGGTTTTTATGCTACAGGTTGTTCTTTCAGCAAACCAGATGTTATTTGGTGTTCTAAAAGTTTCTGTCAGAAGACTATAGCAGATTATATTTATATTCAGTAGGGGTTTTTTTGAGATTTTTAATGCAAATTTTATACCCAAAGGTTTCAGGTTAGTTTTGCTATACGTCAAGCAATTCCATTAAGGTTATGCTTTAAATGCTGTTATCCTTTATGTGATATTGTTCACATGTAATAAAAGTGAACAAAAGGAGGGTGTTATTGCTGTTATTATTGCTGGCTGCCCCTGAAACCGAATGGCAAGGGCTGAGATTGTCAGCTCTTGGGTATAATATTTTACCTTACTGTGTTGCCTATAATTTTTCCCTTTGATACTGTCCCCCTTAGGGGTATAAGCTAGGAACTGTGTATGTGGGATTAACTGTGTAAGACCAGTGGGCTAGTTAATGCATTCTCTGTGTATTCCCTTTGCCTCATGGGACTGTAGCTGTCTGTGCGAGTTTATAAGTGGATTGCCTTGTATGGGTGGCCCCTTATGAGAAATAGCTGCAGAGCAGTCTCCTGGCACATGATAGAAAACGGAGGGGATATTTTGGCCTGTCAGCAAGGTATTCTTAGCTGGTGTCTTAGAGAAGAGAAGGTTTTAGAACCCCACATGATAGGTGCAAATGGTGGAGTGCAAGCTCTTGTGTCTACATGTTGGTTGTATGTGTTTTAAACATACAATGCATTGTGCTTGTCCTGTGATTTAAACCCAGGTTGGTGAATTACATGTGAATAAGCATTCCAATGCCCCAGCTCAGATATGGAGTGCTTGAAAGTGAACTGACCCTGTTATTTCCTATGTCATGTACCATTAGCCCTTGAACTGTGAAATTTTGTGTGTCAGTTTTAGGGGGATATTTGAGTGGAAATATAATTATTTTGGTTGCAGGAGTTGGGGGGTCCAAAGTGCTGGTAGTCACTTAATTTTCCCCAGCAAGCAGGCATGATTTGACAGTGCGCAGGGTGAATTACACTAGGGCTTCCCTGTGTCCCCCAAACTCCTTGATTTTGAGCCCAAATCCCCCCAAGTTATTTCCCTAATAAGTATAAGGTCCCCCAAAGTATATTCTCTGTTTCTTGTGTTTCTGTGTGTTTCTGAGGTCCTATCCGAATAAACCGCAATGTATTTTTCTGCCTGTTTTGCCTTGTGACTGATCCCTTAAATATAAAGGTGTATTTGGCCTGGCCTACCGTGACAATCAGAAAGAATTTTTCTCATGGGAAGACCAATGGTCACCCCAGGTACATTTTAGATTTAATGTTGTATGATTATGCTCTAAACAGACGATTTTAATCAGCGTCTATTGTGTGAAACTAATGCAATTGTTTGAGTGTCTCATGTTCAGGTGCAGTCCTTCTAATTAGATGAAGATAAAGGTGACGCAAAAGCGCTTTTCATCTAAAGTGGAGAGGCCCATTCCAGATGCTACCCCGTCAGAGTATTTTCCTGGATCCATGTTACATAAGTGCACCCACAGTCGCTTCAAAATTAAACCTCAATACAGAAGGGAAGGCCTAAAGACACAGTTATTTTCAGTTGGTGTTTTGGGTCACAATAAAACCCGGCACTAACCAAAGAAGGAGAAAAGTTCGTACCAGAAATCCGGACCTCAATATATGAACTTTGAACTTTTTAATAACCTTTTTTACAGGTTTTATTATTTTAATTACAATGTTTATGCTGTTAGGTTTATATAAGTGGTGTTCACATTAAGATGATAGGGTAGTAACAGGAATATTTTGTTTAATAATATGTCTTTTGTTTTATTGTCCTGTGTATAGCATATATGCACACCTTCTTGTTATATAATGGAATCCTGGTAAACAAAGCCCACATCTTATGTGCAATGTAACCCAATGTACTATCCATACCCAATAAGTTGCACCCCAGGAACACGAGAGTTATATTTAACCCCTTGGAAAAAGACAAGAATGCTATAAGATATTTGTAGAACTATATATATATAAAAGAAACTGGTTACGAAGGGAGTAGAAATACGACTTTGCCCTAGGGAAGTTATTGACTCTGTGATAGAAGGATAGATAAAGTATTATCCTGCAACTAGACCAGGTTATGTTATTTGGGAAAGTGATTTTAGTGTTTAAAGGTAGAGATGAGGGTTGGGATTTGTTGGGACTTGGTGGTTAGATTATTTCGCTGGGAGCGAAGCTAGTGGATGTTTTTGTATGTATGTTTGTCCTACTCATTACTCTCTGTGTTATGAACAGCAAAACTTTGGTCCAGAAGTGTGTTGCAACCCCCCCACCGATGCTATGTCTCTTTTTGGTGATGAAAATGTCAGCAGTCCCCCAGAAGAAGAGACCAAAAAAGAAATCAACTGGGCCGATACAATGGCCAGATAGGAATCAAGTTATGCACTATGGGACTATTTTTTTGGTCCAGCAGGACTATGATATGGTTAACCGTTCTTTAAAAAGACTGTCTCTAAAGGATACGAGGGGGCTGAGAAGATTGGATATGAGGAAGGTGGGAAGGGTGTGTGTCAACCACAAGGAAAGGATCACAAGTCAGCCATTTTGACTATGGCATCCATTTTGTCTGTTCCGATATTCTGAGTAAATGTAGTATGTAAGATGTATGTGTTGGGCAGTCGCTCCTAGGAAATATTAACCCACACCAACCCCCACTTATGCTCAGAAATAGAATTTAAATAATGTTCCCCCTACCTAAGCAAAGAATACGAAATTGAAAGGCATTAATTATTAAAAGTAGCTCAGTTAAGAGAGTTGCGGGAGGTCTAATACCTTTTTAGGAATGTATGATTTATATGCAAAAGAGGATTTTTTAGTAGTCAATATAGATGCCGTTTTTAACGATACTAAAGACGCTATTTTAAGACTCAGTAGCAAATAGCAACAAATTAGAGCAACAGTATTGCAAAATTGTATGGCACTAGATTATCTGTTGGCAGCACAAGGAGGGGTTTGTAAGTTAGTAGGTAAAGAATGTTGTGTTTATATTGATGACCAATCAAAAAGTATACATCATGACATGGACACTCTACCAGAAATTCAATCTAGAATGCGAGAGGAACCAAAAGGGTTCGATTGGACATTTGGTCTTGGAAATTGGCTAGGTGCGTTGGGAATGAAAATTCTTTATGGAATCATGGCAATCGCAAGTTTATTACTTTGTGTGTATATGTTAATTCAGATGGCTAAAAGTGTAATCAGCTCTATTTTTGCCAAAAGAAAGCTGCTTCTGCTTCTAGCTCTACAGTTATGTATATATTTCCCACAATGAGAGCGAGAAATACCAATAGTCTTGGTACTCGTCAACCACCCATATGTTCATCTCTGATTATCAAACGAGGTACCTAAAAGAGATAGGTTTCTGCATCCCCATGGTCTCTTAGAGGTTTCTCCCTTGGAGTTTTTCCTCTCCTGAGTGGTGTGTAGAAGAATAAATGGGACTGGTCGATTGGATTGTTCTTCCAGAACAAAAGGAGGGCATGTAAGGTTAAAAACTGTATCTGTCTGCTATGTTCTTTTCAGGGCCTGAATAGGTTAAAACAGCCAAGCTTTATTTTCGCAAAAAGACTAGATGGTAAAAGTATTTCAGCTTTAGACCAGCTGTCCCAGGATATCTATTACATAAGAAACAAGATTATAAGAAACAAGACCTCTAGTCTTGTTTCTGACCCCATTAGTAGTTATTGACCTTTTATCCCTATTTCTACTAATTTAGGCCAGATGATATATGTCATTTTAGATGTATGATCTATACATGGGAACTGAATTTGTAACAGATGTATGAAATTGACACACGATGTATTGTCCTTGTCTTGGGTATAAAAGAACTGCCTTGATGACATATTAAACAGAGGAAAGAAATCATTGTGCATTGTGTGCATTGAATCTTTGCTTCTCCGAGCTCGACTATCATATCTGAGACCAGAAGCATATAGCAGCTGCGTGATGAATCTCCCCGGGTCGAGTAGAAGAAGTTGCCTGCTCTAAGGTCTGGTCAGGTAGACTGGACCTAACAGTCTGTTTGATCATTTTACAGCCCTGATTGATTGCTAGCTCTTCAGGTTAGGTATTGATACACGTACTGTTGTATGGTGTGCAGAACTGGAAGGACAATGCAACATATATTTTTTCAATCCGTAAAAGACCTGCAAGCATTATAATTTGAACATACTTGTACAACCTATTGAGCAACGTCTTAATTATGCAGCCCCCCTTTCTGGGGACTATAAGTTAGTATAAGGGGTTAACAGCTTTAATGGGTTGACTGTGTGGGGTCACTCAGGTTACTCCCCTCCCCATCATGTGATGCAGGATGACTGTAGAAAGGGATAGCCCCTCCCTTGTATGTCTTGTGACCCATGATGCCACTGTAGGGAGATAGTAGGGTATATATAGAACCTCCATATGTTCTAGAAACAGGTTCCTCAGAGTTCAGACTGAAGCCTCACTGTGAGTCCTGTAAATAGGTTTGTGTGTGCAGTTATGTGTATTAAGGATGTCCTGTCACCATTTATTGTTTTCAGTTAAGGAACAAGGAGGTTAAAACATGCAGCTCTTCCAAAATCATGGTTGCACAGCAATGCCCAAGTGGTCATTAAGAACTCCTTATTGCCGAGACAGTGACTTTTCATTGCAGCAGTCCATGAAGATCATTACAAAGAATGTCTGTGGCACAGTTTAGCAGTGCAGAAGCTGTGCAACATTCAAACCTCCCTCGTAAATCTCATACAAGAGTCAATGTCCAAGTCCAAAACATCCTATACTAGTTTGGTTTCTAGACATAAGGGGCCATATTTACTAAGCAATCTTCTGCCATAAGGCAGACCTTGTTTTGCTGGAAGGCACCTTAAAGCCCAATCAAGTGAAAAGGACTGGAGGTATCTTATGGAAGAAGACTGCTTAGCAACTGGAAGCCACGATACTATATCTCTTGGATGTTCAAGTTTCGTTCCTAAGGACTACCACATTCTCATGATTTCATCGACACTTCAGAAATGAATACATAATAAGGCATATTTCAAAATCCGCCGCCCCGCGGCACTTAGCTGTTGCGGTCGCCACCTTGCTGCCCCCCCTTCTCCTTCTGAATCGCAACGTCAAATTACGCCACGGACGTCACCAATGTGACGGCGTGCTGCGTCGCATTGCCACGGTAACACGACTTTATGATGTCACTTGACGCGTTGCCATGGTAACGAGACACCATGTGACATCACGTTGGTGATGCTCGTGGCGTCATTTGATGCTACAATTCCAAAGGAGGGTGGCAACAAGGAGGCGGCCGCCACATATAAGTGCTTTCAAATCACGCCTGATAGGTCAGAGAGTGCGGCAAATATATATGGGAGCGGACATTTTTGCCGCCCCTAATGTGGAATCGGCCACTGTATGTATTGCTCTGAAACCCTGACCTGTTTGTAGCCTTTCAGTCTTCCAAATATTTTCATATTCTCAAACCCCATTGGCTCACGACTTCCGGACAGCCGGAGAAATGCATTTCCATTGGATGAAAAGTCCGACATCGCAAAAGATAATGTCATTACAGCTTAGGATATTGATTGAGTGGTTAAAACATTCAGACGTTCAAAGCAAGCACTTGGAGGCAACACTGTTTAATTAAACTAAGACCTTCTTCAGGGCTAAATAGAGGGAGCACTGAAGCGGGCGCCGGTTAGTATCATCAGGCAGGTTTCCATTAGGTGTAAGCCTTGCTGCATTGCCATGCTCATCTCCCCAATGATTAACAATGCAGCTATAGCACTTTGTCACTTCTCGTGCTGCTTTGTTGCAGGTTATTACTAAAAGCAACATGTCCGTGTGATCTGCCTGCAGTCTGTAAGAGCTGCACAGAGAGAGCTGCACCTTTCCACACGGCTCTTAGGCTAAGGCCCCGCTCCCTCCGTCAGCGCTCCCGCACTGCAGACAGGCGGGGCGCTGACATACACAGACCACGATATGCGGTCTGTAGGGAGCGGGAGCCGGAGCAGGAGTGGGAGGGAGTGGGAGGCTCGAGCGGGAGGGGGGGCGTGGCTTGAGCGGAGGGACCCACTACTCTCCCCCCCTCCCTCCCTCCACGGGCTCGGGCTGGAGCTGCTGATTGAAGTAATCACAAGCAACACACACACACGCAGGCACTCATACACACACGCAGGCACTCTCTCACACACACACGCACGCAGGCAGGCACTCATACACACACGCAGGCACTCTCTCACACACACACGCACGCGGCAGGCACTCATACACACACACACACATACACACAGACACACACACAGACAGAGGCAGGCACTCCACACTCCTCCCCGCTCCCCGAAGCCTCCCCTCCTCCCGAAGCCTCCCCTCCTCATTGGGTCACAGCCACACCACGTGACGCGTCGAAGCTAGGGATCACAATTCTCTTGTATCCCCCAGCGGCTGACGCGTCACAGCGTGTAGTGAGCTGTGCAGCCAGGGGGGACCGGGACCGGCTCGGGAGGATTCCCCTGCTGGTGGGGAAAGCCCGTGCAGCCGCCCGCGCCGCCGGGCGCAGCGGGTCCCAGCCCTTACAGACGATAGCCCTGTTTTTATTTTAATTTTATTAACATATTACTGAAGCAGGGGCTCTCTTGACCTAAACCCCATTAATTTCAGGTCTGGGGAGCCCATACTTCCCAAGTTACAGGCCTCCAAATATGACATGTCTTTGATAGTGTTTTCATATTCTCAAACCCCCATTACCTAGCGACTTCCGGGCAGGATGGAAATATTCTATTTGGATGAAAAGTCCGACATCGCAAAAGAAAATGTCATTACTCCGTAGGATAATGATTGAGTGGTTAAAACATTCAGAAGTTCAAAGCAAGCAGTTGGAGGCAAAACTGTTTAATTAAACTTAGACCTTCTTCAGGGCTAAATAGAGGGAGCACTGAAGCGGGCGCCGGCTAGTATCATCAGGCAGGTTTCCATTAGGTGTAAGCCAGTGGTCTCAAACTCAGTCCTCAAGGGCCACCAACAGGCCAGCTTTTATGGATACCGATGCTTCACCACAGGTGGCTCAATCAGTGGCTCAGTCTTCTGAGCCACCTGTGCTGAAGCAAGGGTATCCATAAAAGCTGGCCTGTTGGTGGCCCTTGAGGACTGAGTTGGAGACCACTGTTCTAAGCCGTGCTGTATTGCCATGCTGTCTCCACAATGATTAACAATGCAGCTACAGTATAGCACTTTGTCACTTCTCATGCTGCTCTGTTACAGGTTATTACTAAAGGCAACTGCAGTATCTGACGCGCTGCTTTTTTGCCTCCTCGGGTGTAGCTATAAGTGTTAAACCTGGTATCAGAACATGGATACACCTGTCGTCACTTCATGGAAACCCCAGTGAAAGGAAATGTATTCATTACTGGACAAGAACAGCATTTAAGCAAAATGGGGTCTTACCCTGTGATGTATTCAATGTTACATTGTGACACTGTACAACAAGTGAATTCAATAGCCTGAGATGGTGTTGCAATCTCAAACTGTCCACCCCACAAGATGTTGGGCAATAAGTGAGTCTTCTGCTGAAAAGATACCTAAATAGAGTACTGAGCTTTGGATTACCGTACACTCGCTTTAACTGTAGGGCAGGGACTCTCATCTCCAGTCCTCCAGACACCCCAACCTGTCATGTTTTGAGGATATCCCTGCTTCAGCGCATGTGGCTCAGTCTTTGAGGCAAACCCGTGCCTGTATATCCATCAGACGGATGGATGTCACAAACCGGGCCCCTACAGTCACACCTCCCCTTTTAAGCTGAGAGCCATCCCAGGTTGCGCCCCAAGATCGAAGCCAACTGTGGTTCTTGAGCCAGCACTTGGTCCATGATCTTCCTCCCCCCTCACGGTAACCGGTACAAGATCGAGGGTATGTGGGGCGGAATGGTCCATTCAGCCCAAACTACCACCTGGCATCCTGTATCCAGTGTCCAGTTGTATCCTGTGTCCTATGTCCAGTGGCCTGTATCCAGCTTTCTGCTCTAGGACTCCTGCTCCAGACTCTCCCTGTAGATTCTCCCCCTGCAGACCTGATAACCACCCAGCTCCAGTAAGTAAAAAAGACAAGACACAGCAAGCAGAGCAGAGCTCGTCCCATATGACGCATCTTGGAGCAGAACATGGTGCACTGCATTCCTGTAGGTTAGACTTTCCAGTGCATTGACACAAAGAATATGACCTGATCTGAAATATCTGTAGCTAATAAAATAACTGGACAGTTTCCCCTCAAAATAGGGGTTTATTTAGTAAAGTCTTGCAAAACTGGTGCACAACCAGTATAATCTAAATGGTGCCAGATTGAACTAAAGTAAAAAGTCCCATTGCTTTGATTGGGATTAATGTTGTGTGAGTGACCGGACATAATACTCCTTTTTAATTCACTTGTCTAAACGTTCCCTGTATTTATAAAGACGAGAGATGCATTTCACCCTTTCTCTTTTTACATCACAAATCATATTTTAACCTTCTTGTTTTAAGAGGTTTACTTCATTGTTCAACAGAAATAAGCTCTTCCTCAATCTATAACAGAATCACCTGTGTTAGCTTAACTCGTGCTTTATTTTCTTGTGTTCAGAACATGTCTGTTTTGTGTTTGGTGTCTAGGGTGCTTACAGCTTATACCTATTTATGTCATGTGTAATATCCTTTATCTGCAGAATTAGTAGCTTGAGCTACGTCTTCATTAATTTGTTCCCTTTCAAGTTAAATTAAAACATAGCAGCAGCAGCAGCAACAACAAACAAGCATTTAATAATTTAGCTAAAGCGGTTAGACAGCCTGGTGGAGTGGGAATAGGTTGTACTTTCAGCTGCACTCAAGAGAATACAGTTCAATACCTGTCAGGTTGAGAATCACAGCCATGGTAATTAGCAGCGAGGCTCCACTTCGGGCAAAGCTGGGAGTCCCTGTGTGACTTCCCCTTGGGGAATGCAAAGCCAGGAAGCTGTAAATAAAAGTGACCTTGCACTGCTTGGAATGACGATGCAACTGAGCATATACATAATACAGTCAGTCCTCAGTTATCCAACGGAACCCGTTCTGGAAGTAGCGTTGGACAGTGAAACTGTAGTAAAGTGAGTCCCATGTTAATCAGTGGCGGTGAGCGTTGGATAACGCGTTCAGGTGTCGAAAAACGGCCCTTGGGTGGCATTGTAAAGCGTTGGATATGCCATTCGTTGTAAAGTGAAACGTTGGATAACGAGGAGTACCTGTATTGTACTTTCTGTGCGTCCTGCTGATTTGTAGCAGTCTTACAGTTTTCAGTGGAGTCTCACTTATAAAAGTCAGTACTTTCCATTAAAAATCCATTATTTGATCCAGAGCCACCCTACATCTCACTAAATTGGTTCCCTGGAGGTTGACACCTCTGGATTTCCAAGCAGCAATGCAGACAAAAGCATGCAACGGCTTAAGCCATCGGCTGCCAGAGGGACCTGCAATGCATTGCAACGGGGTCAAAGTGTTTTAAAAGTAATTATTTCAGGATATCAATTATAAACTGCCTGGGAAAAATAACCCTGATGCTGTCCTCTCTCTTTCCTGTCTGCACCCCAATCTATCTTTAAGCATACAATTTCCATGCCCGCATAATTCCCGATCTTATAAATACTATTACAGTTATTAAAAATACTTGTTCAAATACTTAACTCAATTTAAAGATGTTTAGTTGGGAATAAAACAGCGTGACATTAACACCTGGGTCTCATTCATATTCATGACAACCTGTTTCCAAGATAAACAACAGCATTCATGTAAACCGTTTAATATAAAAGCCATCACACATACACACAAGCTATCCGATTCCTGCTGAGCTTTTCATTTAAATTTAGACCATAATTTGGCGGTGTAAATGGAGTATCCAGAAGGAACCATGCTGTTTACATGAAATTGTTTCATCCGTATAGAAAAAAGCAAACAATGTCTAAATATGCTGCAAAAATCAAAGTCCCATTTATATTAACAGAAATGCGTGGGTAATATGTGAATTCACCGGAGACAATTTGTGTTGACTGAGGTCTAATGAGAAGGAACCATTTTACCGCCCGAGTCTAATCAAGGTTGTGTTTTGTTTACCAATGGCAGTGTTCCCTTCTGCATTTCTCCGCAAGGCCTTCTTTTTCTTCTATTCAGACTGGCTGACGTGGTTGTTATACTGTTGGTACACTGGATAGATCCAGGGCTGAAGGAGATGCTCAGTGAGTAGAGACACAGACTCTGTGAATAAGCAACACTGAGTTTGAATTAGGGGAACCTGGTTCAATTCCCGTTGTTGGCTCCTGGTGACCTTGGTGCAAGTCACTTTATCTTCCTGTGCCTCAGGCAGCAGAGACATAAATTGTAAGCTCATCAGGGCAGGGGCTGTAATACTCGTGTGTGCTGCGTACCGCGCGCTATACTGTAATTGTGACGCGCTTTGAGCCCTATTGAGAGGAAAACTCTGTATGAAGTAAAGCTATGATTATCCAGCTACAATAATAGTGCAGGCAACATGCGACGTGTTTAATAGCTGTGCAAAGTGAGATCCAAAACTGCAGAAAGCACAGGAGGAAATACACGGGATAAACAAATAATTGGGCTCTGGTTAGTGGAATTATTCAACAACAGGGAAGTTCCCTCCTTCATATACCTGTGCTCGATCCTTTGAGGGACTACACCTGCTGACATCAATGCATTCTTTCAAAGGCGAAGGCACTAGTATAAAAAAATTTATAAAGAAAATGTCAAAAATATAAATATACAAAAAAATATTCTAAAATATCAACGTTTCGGTGTAGTAATGAAGGTGTAATTACTATACTGAAACGTTGATATTTTTAGAATAAAGATTTGTTATTGTCGTATACAAGAGAGAAAAAGCACAGACTGCTTCAGAGGTAAGTATAATTTGTATATTCAACAAGTAAAAAGGAAGAAAGTAGAAACTTACAATTCAAATATGCAAAGTTGAAGGGAACCAGTCCCAGTGGTCAGCGCTCAGCAGCAAGTGGACTTTTATGAATAATTGAATATGATAATCACTCGTAGTGGGGAATGGAGCTATAATTAAAGCTACGTGAGACTCATATGGAACCTGTGTAAATAACTGCTGTATGACAGTAAAATGAGAAAGTATAAGGGTCTCTGTGAGATAGTGACTTTCCTATATATATACCATAATGGTCATATCAACCATCTCACTGAGACAGACTATACAAAGCATGTAACAATGTCCTGGAGTAATACAGGTAAAGTACTCACATATGTAGCAGCTCACCCCTGTTGGATGCGTGCATCACGCCAGAAATGGAAAGGAAGAACGGTCCGTGAGGTCCAGGAACAGAGCACAGCAGTTGTGAAGAATGGGGGCTACAAACCAGCATGGACGATTAAAAAAGAACTTTTTTGCATGATAGTGAGGGGTACAGAACTACTCTGACGCGTTTCGGGAACAAATCCCTTTGACAAAAGGGATTTGTTCCCGAAACGCGTCAGAGTAGTTCTGTACCCCTCACTATCATGCAATAAAGTTCTTTTTTAATCGTTCCTGCTGGTTTGTAGCCCCCATTCTTCACAACTGCTGTGCTCTGTTCCTGGACCTCGCGGACCGTTCTTCCTTTACAATTCAAATATGATGGGATCAGTGGGTTGGTGGTTCATCAATGCCAGTTGCCGATCAAGACAATGGACGTAAGGTGTCCTCCGACTCCATGTCCCGTGAGCTGGGACCAGCTCTATGTCGACGGTTGTTCCGTACTTCCGGATTGCATCTCCGACAGTGATTTTCTGACGTGCAGGAGCCTGACGTGTCTCCAATAGGCTCTGTCAGGTATTACGGCAGGCACTGAAACTGATCAGCTGCATTATGACCGCTACGCGTTTCACACAATACAGTGCTTCATCAGCGAAGATTCGGCTCAGGGGTTTATTAAATGGCTGTCAGTGCAGCAGAAGAGGACCAAAGATGCAAAGTTCTGTGGGGAAGATCATGTGACCAGGCAGTCACTAGATACAATTGGTGCACTGCTACAGAGAGAGGGCGGGGCTCAAAAAGGGATGTGCCAGAGTCTGTTTCAGAAGAAGAAGGGGATGTGACTTTGTAAATGGTTGCTATAGAAACAAAAAATGCTTGCTACAATATAATACATAAAAAATGTCATGCAGAGTTATTGTTTAAAAAAAATGCTACAAATATTTTCTCAGCGTTATTTAAAAAAAAAACACATGTAGGATATTGCTTGGTCTGCAGCTTTAATCTATGTGAATCTGGACCTTAGCCAGGTGAGAAAATAGATCACGTTTATTTTGCAGCTCGTAAGAAATGAGACAATCCAGGCTACATAAGTGTCAAGGTGATGTTCATGCTTTGGGATTGCATATCCTTAAATGGATCCAATGTATACACACCGGAAAGTGAGATATACTAAACACATGAGTTTAACCACCGCAAACATCAAGAGAAAGATTGGTTTTATACTGACACTTCCTTATTATTTACCCTGCACACATTTTAGAGCGAAGCTTGGCGCGCCGAATTTAAACTCATTAGGCAAAGGTTATTTGAAAGCAAATACTGTTCTCTAACCTCAATCCCCAGGGACCAAAAGCAAAGCTAGAAAAAAAAAGACAGTGAATGTCAGCTTAAAAAATATAAAAGGTAAAGCCAACACATTGCAGCTTTTCTATATATATTCAAGGAGAATTGCAAAGGACCAGCATATTCTTTGTTTTGCAACAAAATGAGTAGATTGAGGATCTAGGACAAACCTCCTTTTATATTTTTATATATATATATATATATATATATATATATATATATATACTTATATCTACTATATATTTGTGAAATCACTGTATGTCTGCGTCCCAAGGGTCAATCGCATTGGACCTTGGGCCTGTCACTCCTGCTCAGGCCATGCCCGCCCCCGCACACCTCTCATTGGCCTACGTCCAACACCAATGCCACACTGTCCCACCCCTCACTGACTCTCATTGGCCTGCGTCCAATGCCCGCCCCCGCACACCTCTCATTGGCCTGCGTCCCACCCCTCACTGACTCTCATTGGCCTGCGTCCAATGCCCGCCCCCGCACACCTCTCATTGGCCTGCGTCCCACCCCTCACTGACTCTCATTGGCCTGCTTTTCACAGCTATCAAAACCTTTACGTCTGCTACCACAGACTGCCGAATCAGGTACAGCAGTGTTTCCCAAACTGTGCGCGCGGCGCCCTGGTGCTAGAGGGGCGCCGCGATCAGGGCCGCCAGCAGCGGGAAACAAGGGCTGCTAGCTCATTTAACAAAAAAAAAAACAACCTCTGAGGGGAAGCAGAGGAGCGCTCCCATCCAATGGGGCTGCAGCCTGCCCGGCATTGCAACTGCAGAGCCACCAGACAGCACCAAGGTGTGTGTGTGTGTGTGTGTGTGTGTGTGTGTGTGTGTGTGTGTGTGTGTGTGTGTGTGTGTGTGTGTGTGTGTGTGTGTGTGTGTGTGTGTGTACGGCCTGCAGGGTGTGTGTGTGTGTGTGTGTGTGTGTGTGTGTGTGTGTGTGTGTGTGTGTGTGTGTGTGTGTGTGTGTGTGTGTGTGTGTGTGTGTGTGTGTGTGTGTGTGTGTGTGTGTGTGTGTGTGTGTGTGAAAAACGGCCTGCAGGGTGTGTGTGTGTGTGTGTGTGTGTATATATGTGTGGTGTGTGTGTATATATGTGTGGTGTGTGTATATATGTATATATGTGTGTGTATGTATGTGTGGTGTGTGTGTATATATATATATATATATATATATATATATAATGTGTGGTGTGTATATATGTATGTGTGGTGTGTGTATATGTATGTATATATAGATAGATATATATATATATATATATATATATATATATATGTGTGTGTGTATATATGTATGTGTGGTGTATATGGATGTGTGTGATGTGTGTGTGGTGTGTGCGTGTGAATATATTTATCAAAGTTGCACAATGTTAATAAATAATTTATTCTCACATGTCTTTTTTTTTTCATTTTTAAATATTATATAATGTACACACACACACACACACACACACACACACACACACACACACACACACACACACACACACACACTGACAGCTACCAAGTGACAAACACACACACACACACACACACACACACACACTGACAGCTACCAAGTGACAAACACACACAGTGATACCCGCCTACCAAGCGCGCTTGCTGTCTCCTCTGCCAGGCAGCGCTGATTACAGATGCAGGGGCTTTGTGCATCTGTTCAGCCCGGCTCAGCGACGCTGAGAGAGGGAGGCCCGGCGCGCACGCTGGAGGAGCAGCACCGGGAGACTGAGAGAGCGAGTGAGGTCAGAGAGAGAGTGATGTCAGAGAGAGAGAGAGAGTGAGGTCAGAGAGAGAGAGAGTGAGGTCAGAGAGAGAGAGTGAGGTCAGAGAGAGAGAGAGAGAGGTCAGAGAGAGAGAGTGAGGTCAGAGAGAGAGAGAGAGAGTGAGGTCAGAGAGAGTGAGGTCAGAGAGAGAGAGTGAGGTCAGAGAGAGAGAGTGAGGTCAGAGAGAGTGAGGTCAGAGAGAGAGAGTGAGGTCAGAGAGAGAGTGAGGTCAGAGAGAGAGAGAGTGAGGTCTGAGAGAGAGAGTGAGAGAGAGAGTGAGGTCAGAGAGAGAGAGTGAGGTCAGAGAGAGTGAGGTCAGAGAGAGAGAGTGAGGTCAGAGAGAGTGAGAGTGTGTGAGGGAGACACCAACTGCGCACTGCAACTGTTAGGTATGTATATACACCTTTGTTTTTACTTTGGGCGCCGCGTAAAAATCCTGATCGCCTTGGGGAGCCTTGAAAAAATTCTGATTGCCTTGGGGAGCCTTGAACCGAAAAAGTTTGGGAACCACTGAGGTACAGAATCTACACACAACGCACAAACACAGCACACACACACATTCACACAACACCAAACACTGCAGACTGCCTCTTCAAACCCCCCCTCCCCTCCACGCCACACATCTCCCTCCCGCAACCGGACCGCGAGGCCGCGGCCTCCACTCACACACCATGGCAACGATGTCCCTCCCCCTATCCCGCTACCTCACACAGTGTAGCTCCCGCGAACCGCACAGCACGCCACATCTCCTGCACCTCACACAGCTCCCTACCGCAACCGGACCGCGAGGCCCCCTACCCCGCTACACCATGCCACCAATGTCCCTCCCCCTATCCCGCTACCTCACACAGTGTAGCTCCCGCGGACCGCACAGCACGCCTCACATCTCCTGCACCTCACACATCTCCCTCCGCAACCGGACCGCGAGGCCCCCTACCCCGCTACACCATGCCACCAATGTCCCTCACCCTATCCCGCTACCTCACACAGTGTAGCTCCCGCGAACCGCACAGCACGCCTCACATCTCCTGCACCTCACACATCTCCCTACCGCAACCAGACCGCGAGGCCCCCTACCCCGCTACACCATGCCACCAATGTCCCTCCCCCTATCCCGCTACCTCACACAGTGTAGCTCCCGCGGACCGCACAGCACGCCTCACATCTCCTGCACCTCACACATCTCCCTCCGCAACCGGACCGCGAGGCCCCCTACCCCGCTACACCATGCCACCAATGTCCCTCCCCCTATCCCGCTACCTCACACAGTGTAGCTCCCGCGGACCGCACAGCACGCCTCACATCTCCTGCACCTCACACATCTCCCTACCGCAACCGGACCGCGAGGCCCCCTACCCCGCTACACCATGCCACCAATGTCCCTCCCCCTATCCCGCTACCTCACACAGTGTAGCTCCCGCGGACCGCACAGCATGCCTCACATCTCCTGCACCTCACACATCTCCCTCCGCAACCGGACCGCGAGGCCCCCTACCCCGCTACACCATGCCACCAATGTCCCTCCCCCTATCCCGCTACCTCACACAGTGTAGCTCCCGCGAACCACACAGCACGCCTCATCTCCTGCACCTCACACAGCTCCCTACCGCAACCAGACCGCGAGGCCCCCTACCCCGCTACACCATGCCACCAATGTCCCTCCCCCTATCCCGCTAGCTCACACAGTGTAGCTCCCGCGAACCGCACAGCACGCCTCACATCTCCTGCACCTCACACATCTCCCTACCGCAACCGGACCGCGAGGCCCCCTACCCCGCTACACCATGCCACCAATGTCCCTCCCCCTATCCCGCTACCTCACACAGTGTAGCTCCCGCGGACCGCACAGCACGCCTCACATCTCCTGCACCTCACACATCTCCCTACCGCAACCGGACCGCGAGGCCGCGGCCTACACTCACACACCATGGCAACGATGTCCCTCCCCCTATCCCGCTACCTCACACAGTGTAGCTCCCGCGGACCGCACAGCACGCCTCATCTCCTGCACCTCACACAGCTCCCTACCGCAACCGGACCGCGAGGCCGCGGCCTACACTCACACACCATGGCAACGATGTCCCTCCCCCTATCCCGCTACCTCACACAGTGTAGCTCCCGCGGACCGCACAGCACGCCTCATCTCCTGCACCTCACACAGCTCCCTACCGCAACCGGACCGCGAGGCCGCGGCCTACACTCACACACCATGCCACCAATGTTCCTCCCCCTATCCCGCTACCTCACACAGTGTATGACAACACCTACCACTGGAAATCAGATGTTCGTTGAAATAAAATATGTTTTCCTAACTATTTTACTGTCTGTATAATGTACACAACACTCACCCACACAAAACCCCCTCATACACACACACACACACACGCAAACATCCTGTCATTCTATGCCACACACTACACTCAAAAACATGCCATTTTTAACATGTGTATGACCAACAACACGCACTCACACACGTCACACACACAACATGCCTCATACACACACACACGCCATCACACACCAGCAACACACACACATGCTCTCACACACACCACACACCATGCCACCGATGTCACTCCCGCTATCCCGCTACCTCACACACTCTACCTCCCGCGGAACAACCAGCACGCCTGACATCTCCTGCACCTCACACATCTCCCTCCGCAACCGGACCGCAACGCCGCGGACTACAGTCAAACAGCATGCCACCAATGTACTCCCGCTACCACACACACTGTATGACAACACCTACCACTGAAACTCAGCTGTTCCTTACAATAAAAAATGTTTTCCTAACAATTTCACTGTCTGTATAATTTATTCTAAAACACTTCTCACACCACCACTCACACACAACACTCACCCACACAAAACCCCCTCATACACACACACACACACACGCAAACATCCTGTCATTTTATGCCACACATAACAACAAATCACACCTCACCTTCACCCTCATAATACACACACTACACTCAAAAACATGCAATTTACAACATGTCTATGACCAACAACACGCACTCACACACGTCACACACACAACATGCGTCATACACACACACATGCCATCACACACGCCACATACACACATGCTCTCACACACACCACACACCATCACACACAACACACACACAAATACACAAACACATGCACACACACACGCACTCAGCAACGCCACACGCCCTCAACCACGCAACACACGTACTCACACACACACACCAACCTCCTCTGCTGATACAACACACAAAACAACACTTCAACATAACCTTAACTACCACACACAACACAACCACCACTAAACAAACACACACACCCAACCCACTGTTCCAATTACCTACCCTTCACCATACACACTACACTGAATACAATGCACATTTACACGTCTCACCACCCACTCCCATTGCACATCAACATCCCACCACACACAAACATTAACAACAACACAACACCTCCGCTACTAACACACCTAGCACAATAAATCACCTCTTCCTTTCAATAACATATTTTACACAAAACATTACTATTTACACATCTGTCTAATTTATTGCACACAAACACTCAACTAACCAACACTGACACACACACTCACACACCACACACTCACTATCACATCACACACTCACTCATCCACACACACACCCCACACAATCAACAATCACACACAATAATTACATACACACACTATTCTGCCACACACACAGCCAACATTAACACAAAACAAAAACACACACAACATTTCAACACCTACACAAACGCACACCAAACACAAATAAATACCCCTCACCTCACACAGTGTAGCTCCCGCGAACCGCACAGCACGCCTCACATCTCCTGCACCTCACACATCTCCCTACCGCAACCGGACCGCGAGGCCCCCTACCCCGCTACACCATACCACCAATGTCCCTCCCCCTATCCCGCTACCTCACATGAGTGAAGATATACTTCACAAAGCACAGAGACACAACCCATCACTCAATGTTACCTTTTCACCTGACATTTTCAACGAGGTACTCATATTGTTAGAAGATACATGTCTCTCTATCAAAAACAAAACACTACTTCAATTAGGTCTAGAAGCTCCCCAACGTCATCATCACGATGTACTCAATACAGACCTTATGCGAGAGAAACAATACAATATTTCCATACTACAAGAATATGTTGCCACAAGAAAACCAATGTTAATTCCACAACAACTTAACACCTATGACAACATCATGCAGCACATAAACAACTAACAAGGTGCAATCCTGTTTCTTGATGCTCCAGGTGGAACAGGCAAAACATTTCTCATAAATTTACTCCTTGCAGAAATAAGAATGCACAATCATGTTGCACTTGCACTTGCATCATCTGGCATTGCAGCCACTCTTATGGATGGAGGAAGAACTGTGCACTCAGCTCTTAAATTACCACTAAACATTGCTCATGAAGAAAACCCAACATGTAATATTACCAAGACATCTGGCCAAGCCCGTGTTCTTCAAATTTGCAAACTTATTGTTTGGGATGAGTGTACCATGGCGCATAAAAAAGCACTTCAAGCCCTTAATAGAACCTTGCAAGACTTGCGTAACAATAAACAAATAATGGGTGGTGCTGTCATTCTTTTAGCTGGTGATTTCAGACAAACACTTCCAGTCATACCACGATCCACACCAGCAGACGAACTTCATGCATGCCTTAAATCCTCTATTTTATGGCGACATGTCAAACATTTTCCATTAACAACCAATATGCGAGTCCAACTTCTCGGCCACTCAAATGAACAACTTTTTGCACACACACTTCTTCAAATAGGTGAAGGCACTTTACCTACTGACTTAACATCAGGTGAAATTGCTTTTCCCACACATTTTTGTCACATGATGACATCACTTGAAGATCTCATACATCACGTCTATCCAAATCTCTTACACAATTACACAAACCACCAGTGGCTCTGTGAAAGAGCCATCCTTGCTGCCAAAAATACTTCTGTCAATGACATCAATCATCAAATTCAAGACATTATTCCAAACACAATTACTCAATACAACTCAATCGATACAGTTGTGGATTGCGATGAAGCCGTTAACTATCCACCTGAATTCCTACACTCCCTCGAACCATCAGGGATGCCACCACATCATCTTCGCCTCAAAGTTGGAGCACCCATCATGCTACTTCGCAACCTACACACACCTAACCTTTGTAATGGAACCAGACTGTGCATAAAAACATTGATGCCCAACCTAATTGAAGCTACTATCTTAACTGGCAACGCCAAAGGCCAAGATGTCTTCATCCCCCGCATTCCACTCATTCCTACAGACATGCCTTTTACTTTCAAACTGCTACAGTTCCCCATCAAACTAGCTTTTGCTATCACCATTAACAAAGCACAAGGACAATCTATAAAGTGCACTGGTATCAACTTAGAATCACCATGTTTCTCCCACGGCCAGTTATATGTTGCGTGCTCTAGAGTTGGATCCCCCCAACAATTGTACATCTTTGCTCCAACTGGAACTACCAAAAATGTCGTTTACAAACAAGCATTACAATGAACATTGACTTTCCTCAATTTCCATGAACTCTACATATTGCCATAAGAAATTACAAAAAAATGAAAGACACTCAATACACTACTGTCATCTTTTATTACTACATTATTTTACAACACACACTTTAACATTACATCAAATACACTCCTCTCAACAATGGACATTCACATCTTTCAAGAAGCATTTCCAACAATAACATTTTCAAAAATAACTACCGTAACAACTAACATACACTTCAAACATTTGCCCTCATATACATGTGCTTTCTACTACTGTTGATTTACAAACACAATTCTAACTAATATTACATAACATTGGCATCACATTACAACTTTCACATACAACATTTACACATACTTATTCACACTTCACATCCCGGGCAACGCCGGGTTTCTCAGCTAGTATATATATATATGTATGTTAGCCCACCTGTGGGCCTAGGTCAGACAAAGGGAGGCAGAATGAAGTGAGGTGTATAGGACAAAGGCACAAATCGCTGTGCAAGTGTGTGTCAGTGTCTCTCTCTCTCTGATACCACCCGACCCGAGGTATAAGGGCCTGTGTGAAAGTGCCGGCACACTTTTGGAGCTCTGATTTGGTGTAATTACGTACCGGGCCTGTACTTCGCGAATGCTTTTACTTGGCTTCCGTTGAGGATCCCCTCTGACGGTGCGTGTGCCTCTTACTCTTTGCCGATGGATGCTCCTCTTGCACCCCACTCATGGGGTCGCCCTGCACTCCCTTCAGCCAGTGTCCGCCGAGCTCAAGCGGATCGCTGCCTGGCTGTGTGTTACCATCTGTATTTCTGAGATCCCTCAGGCTGCAGAAGTTCTGCCCCTTTCATTGAGCACACACTGGTGAGGAGTCAGGCAGGCGGCAGTGTGTGTGAGTGCTGCATGCATTTTACAAGGGGTTACACCCCCTTAGTGACAAACTTAGGCAACAGTACTCCATGAGCCTCACCTCTTGCCCGGGCTATAGCCAGAGCGGATGAACCCAACAACATGACAAATCACATAGTCTTACTCTACGGTTGTATAAATAGAAGTTTCCTGATGTGATCAAAAAGTGACACTGTGTTTAGTCCATGGGGGAATTAACCAAGTTTTTTTAGCATGTTGTAGCATCTCTATGCATAACAACCAAACACAATTTCCATCTGATTACTCTACCTCCCTACTTTTGCTGCTAGCTCCCTATTTAAATTTTATACTGAGCCTCCAGTGTATGCATTTTGTCGAATGTGATCAGTGTTATGTTCGTGCTGGTGATAAGGGCTGTGGGAATGGTTGTCAGGGACCTATTTATTTTATAGTTCACGTTCTCGTGGTTGGTTTGCATTCCACTCTCTTGTACAGTATGTCATGGTTGCAACTCTATAAGTCACATTGACTACGTGTAACACTCCTTGAGTATTGGCCTTGAGTAAATGTAAAATAGGAAACTACCACTGGGGTTGTGGGATAAGGAGAATTTGGGGGCTCTTGTCTGGCTTAAAGAGAGCAGTAGGGCATTCACCGGGGTAGTAACCTGTAATAGCTCCTCAACCATATGAGGTATTTAGTGAAAGGAAATCCGAGTTCTAGGACGGAGAATGGACATTTAATTCATGTTAACGGTAATACAGTCTGCTACACCTGTATACTGTTATATGGTAATACAGTCTGCTACACCTGTATACTGTTATATGGTAATAAGGTCTGCTACACCTGTATACTGTTATACGGTAATACAGTCTGCTACACCTGTATACTGTTATACGGTAATACATTCTGCTACACCTGTATACTGTTATATGGTAATACAGTCTGTTACACCTGTATACTGTTATATGGTAATACAGTCTGCTACACCTGTATACTGTTATACGGTAATACAGTCTGCTACACCTGTATACTGTTATATGGTAATACATTCTGCTACACCTGTATACTGTTATACGGTAATACAGTCTGCTACACCTGTATACTGTTATATGGTAATAGAGTCTGCTACACCTGTATACTGTTATATGGTAATACATTCTGCTACACCTGTATACTGTTATACGGTAATACAGTCTGCTACACCTGTATACTGTTATATGGTAATACAGTCTGCTACACCTGTATACTGTTATATGGTAATACAGTCTGCTATACCTGTATACTGTTATATGGTAATACAGTCTGCTACACCTGTATACTGTTATATGGTAATAAGGTCTGCTACACCTGTATACTGTTATATGGTAATAAGGTCTGCTACACCTGTATACTGTTATATGGTAATACAGTCTGCTACACCTGTATACTGTTATATGGTAATACAGTCTGCTACACCTGTATACTGTTATATGGTAATACAGTCTGCTACACCTGTATACTGTTATATGGTAATAAGGTCTGCTACACCTGTATACTGTTATATGGTAATAAGTTCTGCTACACCTGTATACTGTTATATGGTAATAAGGTCTGCTACACCTGTATACTGTTATATGGTAATACAGTCTGCTACACCTGTATACTGTTATATGGTAATAAGGTCTGCTACACCTGTATACTGTTATATGGTAATACAGTCTGCTACACCTGTATACTGTTATATGGTAATAAGGTCTGCTACACCTGTATACTGTTATATGGTAATAAGGTCTGCTACACCTGTATACTGTTATATGGTAATACAGTCTGCTACACCTGTATACTGTTATATGGAAATAAGGTCTGCTACACCTGTATACTGTTATATGGTAATAAGGTCTGCTACACCTGTATACTGTTATATGGTAATACAGTCTGCTACACCTGTATACTGTTATATGGTAATAAGGTCTGCTACACCTGTATACTGTTATATGGTAATAAGGTCTGCTACACCTGTATACTGTTATATGGTAATACAGTCTGCTACACCTGTATACTGTTATACGGTAATACAGTCCGCTACACCTGTATACTGTTATACGGTAATACAGTCTGCTACACCTGTATACTGTTATATGGTAATACAGTCTGCTACACCTGTATACTGTTATATGGTAATAAGGTCTGCTACACCTGTATACTGTTATATGGTAATACAGTCTGCTACACCTGTATACTGTTAAATGGTAATACAGTCTGCTACACCTGTATACTGTTATATGGTAATAAGGTCTGCTACACTTGTATACTGTTATATGGTAATAAGGTCTGCTACACCTGTATACTGTTATATGGTAATAAGGTCTGCTACACCTGTATATTGTTATATGGTAATAAGGTCTGCTACACCTGTATACTGTTATATGGTAATAAGGTCTGCTACACCTGTATACTGTTATATGGTAATACAGTCTGCTACACCTGTATACTGTTATATGGTAATAAGGTCTGCTACACCTGTATACTGTTATATGGTAATAAGGTCTGCTACACCTGTATACTGTTATATGGTAATAAGTTCTGCTACACCTGTATACTGTTATATGGTAATAAGGTCTGCTACACCTGTATACTGTTATATGGTAATACAGTCTGCTACACCTGTATACTGTTATATGGTAATAAGGTCTGCTACACCTGTATACTGTTATATGGTAATACAGTCTGCTACACCTGTATACTGTTATATGGTAATAAGGTCTGCTACACCTGTATACTGTTATATGGTAATAAGGTCTGCTACACCTGTATACTGTTATATGGTAATACAGTCTGCTACACCTGTATACTGTTATATGGTAATAAGGTCTGCTACACCTGTATACTGTTATATGGTAATACAGTCTGCTACACCTGTATACTGTTATACGGTAATACAGTCTGCTACACCTGTATACTGTTATACGGTAATAAGTTCTGCTACACCTGTATACTGTTATATGGTAATAAGGTCTGCTACACCTGTATACTGTTATACGGTAATAAGGTCTGCTACACCTGTATACTGTTATATGGTAATACAGTCTGCTACACCTGTATACTGTTATATGGTAATAAGGTCTGCTACACTTGTATACTGTTATATGGTAATAAGGTCTGCTACACCTGTATACTGTTATATGGTAATAAGGTCTGCTACACCTGTATACTGTTATATGGTAATACAGTCTGCTACACCTGTATACTGTTATATGGTAATAAGGTCTGCTACACCTGTATACTGTTATATGGTAATAAGGTCTGCTACACCTGTATACTGTTATATGGTAATAGAGTCTGCTAAACCTGTATATTGTTATATGGTAATATATTATGCTACACCTGTATACTGTTATACGGTAATACAGTCTGCTACACCTGTATACTGTTATATGGTAATACAGTCTGCTACACCTGTATATTGTTATATGGTAATACAGTCTGCTACACCTGTATACTGTTATATGGTAATACAGTCTGCTACACCTGTATACTGTTATATGGTAATAAGGTCTGCTACACCTGTATACTGTTATATGGTAATAAGGTCTGCTACACCTGTATACTGTTATATGGTAATAAGGTCTGCTACACCTGTATACTGTTATATGGTAATACAGTCTGCTACACCTGTATACTGTTATATGGTAATAAGGTCTGCTACACCTGTATACTGTTATATGGTAATAAGGTCTGCTACACCTGTATACTGTTATATGGTAATAAGTTCTGCTACACCTGTATACTGTTATATGGTAATAAGGTCTGCTACACCTGTATACTGTTATATGGTAATACAGTCTGCTACACCTGTATACTGTTATATGGTAATAAGGTCTGCTACACCTGTATACTGTTATATGGTAATACAGTCTGCTACACCTGTATACTGTTATATGGTAATAAGGTCTGCTACACCTGTATACTGTTATATGGTAATAAGGTCTGCTACACCTGTATACTGTTATATGGTAATACAGTCTGCTACACCTGTATACTGTTATATGGTAATAAGGTCTGCTACACCTGTATACTGTTATATGGTAATACAGTCTGCTACACCTGTATACTGTTATACGGTAATACAGTCTGCTACACCTGTATACTGTTATACGGTAATAAGTTCTGCTACACCTGTATACTGTTATATGGTAATAAGGTCTGCTACACCTGTATACTGTTATACGGTAATAAGGTCTGCTACACCTGTATACTCTTATACGGTAATACAGTCTGCTACACCTGTATACTGTTATATGGTAATACAGTCTGCTACACCTGTATACTGTTATACGGTAATACAGTCTGCTACACCTGTATACTGTTATACGGTAATACATTCTGCTACACCTGTATACTGTTATATGGTAATACAGTCTGCTACACCGGTATACTGTTATATGGTAATACAGTCTGCTACACCTGTATACTGTTATACGGTAATACAGTCTGCTACACCTGTATACTGTTATATGGTAATACAGTCTGCTACACCTGTATACTGTTATACGGTAATACAGTCTGCTACACCTGTATACTGTTATACGGTAATAAGTTCTGCTACACCTGTATACTGTTATACGGTAATACAGTCTGCTACACCTGTATACTGTTATACGGTAATACAGTCTGCTACACCTGTATACTGTTATACGGTAATACATTCTGCTACACCTGTATACTGTTATATGGTAATACAGTCTGCTACACCTGTATACCGTATTACACCTGTATACTGTTATACGGTAATACAGTCTGCTACACCTGTATACTGTTATACGGTAATACAGTCTGCTACACCTGTATACTGTTATACGGTAATACAGTCTGCTACACCTGTATACTGTTATATGGTAATACAGTCTGCTACACCTGTATACTGTTATACGGTAATACATTCTGCTACACCTGTATACTGTTATATGGTAATACAGTCTGCTACACCTGTATACTGTTATACGGTAATACAGTCTGCTACACCTGTATACTGTTATATGGTAATACAGTCTGCTACACCTGTATACTGTTATATGGTAATATGTTCTGCTACACCTGTATACTGTTATACGGTAATACAGTCTGCTACACCTGTATACTGTTATACGGTAATACAGTCTGCTACACCTGTATACTGTTATATGGTAATAAGTTCTGCTACACCTGTATACTGTTATATGGTAATACAGTCTGCTACACCTGTATACTGTTATATGGTAATACAGTCTGCTACACCTGTATACTGTTATATGGTAATACAGTCTGCTACACCTGTATACTGTTATATGGTAATACAGTCTGCTACACCTGTATACTGTTATATGGTAATACAGTCTGCTACACCTGTATACTGTTATACGCTAATAGGTTCTGCTACTCCTGTATACTGTTATATGGTAATACAGTCTGCTACACCTGTATACTGTTATACGCTAATAGGTTCTGCTACACCTGTATACTGTTATACGCTAATAGGTTCTGCTACTCCTGTATACTGTTACGGTGATTGTTTCTTTTACGGATTTGGATCCTCTTCGGATCGGGCGGTTCCTTTGGTCGGCGGATTGCCAAGAATCTCAAAAAGGGCAAATCCCCCGTTTTGGATTTTTTTCTCAGATATCTCTCTCATTCTCAGCGGATAAATCCGTGGGTGGATTTTAAACAATCCAGCCACAGAATGTGGAATCCACAGATCAGAGCCTTAAAAATCCATCCGGATTGCACCCAATGGTGGATTTGGAGTAATCCGCACTGATTTTTTAGTGCCCAATCTACAGCTGGATTTTGGTAGGAGGTCGGATTTGGACTGGTTCACCCATCTCTCCTGTAACGATGTGTGCAAGTTACTGTAAGTGCAAGTGTCCCTTTACCATAAAGTTGACACCACAACAAAGTGTGTACTTATCACACAATTATTTACATAGCATTACCCAGAACCCTTTGCGTCAGCCGTGTACATCTCCCCACGTTGTTCAACAAGTTGAAAAATGTAGTTGTGTTGTATAAGTATGAAGACTTTATTCTGCACAGTTCCGCCAGCTTGGAATCTATGATTCATCTATAACTACATATAGATTGATGCCGTAAGAGCTTAGGCATGAATTTAGCACAACAGTAGAGATATTTTAAATACACTGCGATGTTGTCCAAGCTGTTATCATCCTGCCTATGGAATAACCCGCGTCTGGCGGCTTGTAGGGAAACTTGTTCCCATTCCTCTCAATTGGAATGTTCTGTAACGTGAGAGTGACACCTTGTGGCATGTTCTGTATAACAGACCTGAGCAGATCAATGAAATGACTACTATGCTGTGAAGCAGCTTCCCAGCGCTGAAGAAGCGTTTAGCTCCATTCAAATGCATGGGGCTGAAATCTTCTCTAGCACAGGAAAGACCTTATGCATGGTGGAGACGGGGCCTGTCCCAAGAGTGGGATATGTTGCCGATACGCAGACTTTTTAAGAATACACTACAGCAAATACACGGCCAATCAACAGAAAAACTGCTTTATTTTTCATCGGAAAGCTTTAACAGTAGGAGGATGAAAACTCCAGGTAACAGGAGCTCGCTTAACATTGCTTAGTAGATATGGGCCGCTGTGATTTACAGATGGCCACAAATCTTAGCGTTGGTTTCACAGATGGGCAAAACTGCTAGTGTTGGTTTTAGTGCATACAAAATGCTGAAAGTTCCCTCTCAACATTTGAACGTCTCCATGTATCTCATATATCATCAATAAATAAATCTCCATACTCATGGTTACTAAGAGGTACTATTGCCTGGGACACTTTCCTGCTAGATGCCTTACAAGTGATTCCTTCAAGGGAAAGAACTGTGAGGTGTCTTCTTAAAGCACTGTTTAGTGGACATGGCCCATTGTCTCATAGTCTCCATGTTGGAGAGCGGAGGAGAAAGGAAAGTTGCCCGTTATCCGTCTTGTGAACCTCTGTTTCTACGTTACCTCCTCAGATAAGGTCACCCTTATCCTGAAATACACATGGGGGTTTTTTTTTATACGTTTAGCTACATTTCAACACCAAAATATATTTTATCTTCTTTCTCTGATACCTGAGAGAAATTTAAATGATCTGGTCTTTCGTTAATGGCTGTAGGGGGAGACAACCATGCCGGCTGAATTTTAACGTGGAAAATTGCGGTGTAGAAAAAAAAATAAGTTCATTTCAAGTCTCGAGCTATAATTATTGGACACGCAATTGGCAGTTTGACAAAGCGTGATGTTATTGGCATGCTGTATAATTTGGATTGGCTCTCATTTGCATGTTCAAATCCTATAAGTGTTCTTGCCATCTGGATCCAAATTGCTGTACTTCAATAAATATCTCACAAAACCGTTAACACAGGGGTGGCCAACTCCAGTCCTCAACGGCCACCAGCAAGCCAGGTATTAAGGATATCCCTGCTTCAGCACAGGTGGCTCAATCAGTGGCTCAGTCTTTGACTGAGCCACCTGTACTGAAGAGCTGTACGAGTACTGTACCTGTACTGAAGAGCCACCTGTGCTGAAGCAGTGATGCTTTCATCTCTCCGCTGCCAGGCAGGCATGAAGCCCGTCGCTGGGCAACGAAAGGGTTACACATTCTTTGATTTAAAAATCGCCTCTTTCAAAATGACCCCGTTCCTCTTTAAAAGGTTTGGGGGAATAACATTGGGAATAAAAGATGTTTTCTGCGCCTCTGCTATGATCTCCAGATGCCCTGAACCTCCCGGTCTGCACCTCTTATAATAACCTTTTACTCCCAAGGTGTCTGTAAACCTCCCAACATAGCACTTAGATTGTAAGCTCTTCGGGACAGGGCCTCCCTCTGCCTTATGTTGTCATCTACCTGTTTCTACTTTATTTGCCTTGTATTGCAATGCTGTAACGCTCTGCGTACACAGTGAGCGCTATAAAAATAAAACTATACACCCATACATTTTTACACTTAACTCTGATACGCTACCTGCAATACATAAAGTAATCCCTTTATTCCTGTTGTTTCCTAAACCTTCAAGGTAAGTATCATTTTAGGGGTCTGCCAAAAGGAACGTATCTTGAATCCAAACAGGAGCACAATCACACCAGTATAATGTAGGACACGTAAAGTTCTTTCAAGGGTTTATTAGCCTAAAAGAGTATAAGGACAAGAAATCCTAATAACACTCTGACATGTTTCACGCACAGGGGCGGATGTGAAGTAGTTGGGGTTTTTTTGGAGGGGGGTGAGTAACACACGCAGAAAGTATAAGTACAGATGTTTTTTTATTAACACCACTTCTTATTTACAAACCTAAATCTTCACTATAAAGAAACGAAGGGGGAAATCTAGTTCAACTAGTGAAGTTCCACCGTGACCCCAAGGCACAGGCTGAAGACAAAAGATTCCCCTATCGCCTTAAAGTCGGGGTGTTATTGTTAGAGAACGGGGGGGGATGATTCCTATTAATAATAATACCAAATAATACCAATAATACTAATATATGGCTTTGATTGCAGCTGCCTTCTCTGTAGCACTTGCCAGCTAATTGTTGTCCTCTCTTGACCCCCCGGAGATAACGGTCACAAGGAGCCGACAATGGGATTTAAACAGGGGCCCAACGCGCTTCGAGGATCAGAGGGTAAGAGCCCTCATCATGGTACCAAACCAATGCGTTGCACACACGTTGCAAGCGAAAGGATGTCTCTGTTTTGGGATTTACGTGCAGCAGGTTAAGGAAAGATATTACTTTTCATGAAAGGGTTTTTGGGAAGTGCGGGCCTTGTTATTCATTTGAGTCTGCTATGGGAGGGGTTTTATTTCATCCAAAACTAAATATTTACCCTGATTGTAAATGACCCGTGGAGTAGCCCAGCAGTAAAATGCTATATTCCGATTACAGGCGGTCCTCGGTTATCCAACGGAATCCGTTCTGGAAGTAGCGTTGGATAGTGAAACCGTTGTAAAGTGAGTCCCATGTTAATCAGTGGCGGTGAGCGTTGGATAACGCATTCAGGAGTCGGATAACGCATTCCGGCATCGGATAACACATTCCGGTGTCGAAAAACGGCCCGTAGGGTTGCATTGTAAAGCGTTGGATATGCCATTCGTTGTGAAGTGAAATGTTGGATAGCGAGGACTACCTGTACGACTTCAACAGGAGATACAAAGGCTCGTGACTTGCAGAGTTAATTAAACATGTTAAGAGGTCCACCGAACCTTTTCTCTTATTATCTGCATGACAGTCGTGTTTTCTAAAGTGCCGCGCAGTGTTTGTACATTCATCACAAACAGGGTTTTTATCCTGCCTGAACTGCGTGATGGAAAAGGACCAAGACACCATCAACACAAGCATAAAACCAATATCATCAGTTAGAGAAAAAACAGTTTCCATTGGCACAAAGACAGCCTAATTGCTTAATCTGGCAGGCTATTAATGGTGCAAGTCCTGCACTTGTGTAATGGATGTTGATAACCTTTTCGTCACATTATCCATATGGTATCAGTTGACATTACATGACATGCGGCAGCAGACACGAAAGTGGCCACTGTCCAGGTGTCAACTGAATCGGCTTCCTCCCTGTGACAGAGATCTGTCAGGATATAATAAATATGTTTCCAAGTGACTCAAAACCAGCGCGTCATATAAAAGAAAAATTATTTTTTGAGGGATAGCACAAAACTCTGATTAACTTAACCCTACTGCTGCTCAGGAGCAATGCACTGCTGCCACCTCTGCCCACAAAATGGTTATAGCAGCCACCTGCGCTGACCGCCATTTTCTTTCCTTTTTTTAAAAAACTGGCTTTAGGAGATCTCTTCTTACCCTTTCCAACGCTGTTTTTGTTTTTAAAATATGTTGCTCTGTTCAGGAGATATATGCATTTCTAAATATTACGTGTCCGGGAGGTTAAAATGGAGCTGCCTCCACAGCCCAGCGCTGTCTAAAGGTTACAATGGTAACCTCAGAAACTAGAGATGAAGAAAATCATGCTTTGTGACACACACAAAAAATGTTTAAAACGAAGAGCAGGAGGAAAGATACTGATAATAAAGACATACTTATATTCATTTTATAAGTTAGACTTATACAGCCTTCGGGAAAGGATTCCTGCGTTAACATGCTGCGGTGTATATTAGTACTGAGCACTCCCAAAGCTCGCTCGCTATATGATTGCTAAGCAATGCAGTGCTGATGATCCCTCTGGCAGCCCCAATACCATATCTGTCAGTGTCTCTGTCACTTCTCTGCAGCCCCTATTTTCCTCTTGTAGGACTTGACATTTAAAGGGTCAATATTGCAGAGACCCTCATATCTTTCACAGTCAGTGTGATCATCCTGCTGGATTGTACACTGCTTATTACATGGTCGATTTGGTTATCCAATACCTCTGATTGTCCACTAGAGGGAGACAAGAGCTTTACATAGATGAGTCATTCAGCTGCACCAGACTTTAGCTGTGCTTATTCATGGGGAGTTATATAACAAAATAACAAACTGCATAATTTCTGCTCTTAGCAATGAGTTAGATCAGGGGTGCTTAAGCCCCCCCCCCCCTATCCCCAATAGGTTAGGTTATCAGGATATCCCAGCTTCAGCACAGGCCTCTGATTGAGCCACCTGTGCTGAAGCAGGGATATCCTGAAAACCTGACCTATTGGGGAGGGATGGGGGAGGGGGGTGGCTTGAGGACTGAAGTTGAGCACCCCTCAGTTAGATGACCGTTTTTCCCCCCCAAACATTGTGCACAATGTGAAATTGCAGTGATCACTGACCACCTGGACAGCATTTTCAGAATCCTAATAACCCACCAGAGGATTAAAAAAAAAAAGAAGAGAAAATAAGAGGATTCTACATGGAAAAAGGACTCCCCCTTTTCCTGCATAGACATTGTATAAACCCTTATAAATTAGGTGTTGTCGCCCCAATGTTTATTAGGTTTAGAATGTAAATAATAATATAGTATTTTGAATACATAGTACATCTGTTTGACTTCATGGGACTCTCTCTATTGTTCAAACACTTGCAACAGTTACATGACTTCAGAACTGTCCCCACCCCATTGCTGACGATATCCAGTGATGCTGAGGAAGGGGCAGTGTGAGTGACACTGATAGGACCAGGCAATGAGATCTCCAGTGAGGAGCATGTCCTCAGATGACAGTTCAGGACAAGTTGACAGCTTCTACACATCAGGCAGGGGAAGAGTCACCATGCAAACCCCAGACCCTCCTGCTGAAGGTTGCAGCAAAGTGACTGACTGCCCCCCACAGCCCCCAGCCCACCTCCCCACCTCCTACTTCATAGACAGCATCCTGGGAAAAGCAGAGAGCTCAAGAGACAAGGATGGAGCCCTTGGGGGCATGACAGAGGAGTCACTAAGTGGTGAGTGCACACAACTATTAAGCCCCCTTTTGTGAAACAAGTTGTATGCCTGGCTGAGGCTAGCAGTACCCCTTACCCAGGACTCTTTGTCCCCTAAGGGTGCCACAACCTAATCTGCCAGGCTCCCCATCGCAAAGCATACTCTGATTTAATTCTAGTGTGTCCCTGATGACAATGTATCAATGTAACAATGAATATACCGTTGCTATGATAAAATTGTAACAGTGAATGAAAATATGTCAACATTAGCACTAATCTGGTATTTAACGTCAGCTACGAACTAGTTTTTTAGGATCTTTAACTGTTGATAAACTGAGGGCATCACAGCAGCCTGGGATCCTTGTGGGGAACAGGTCAGGAAACACACAGGTAGACTGCTGGGGCTGTTGGTTATTCAGAGCTGCAGACCCAAACTTTATGTGTTACTATCATATCATAGCACTATTATCATGTATCAGCGCCAGGCCCAGTGGGGAGGTTTTAAATACCCAATCCTGGTTTAATTTAGTGTCACGTGGCTTTGTTACAATGATATCTACCTCTTGGCAATTTCTCTGCTAGATAATCCTTACAAACTTCCCATTTACTATATGTATTAACCACGTCAGTGCTGGAGAAGTCAAACTGCAGAGAGTCTCAGCTTGCCACGGCAGGGTTTTGTATTTGGAGTTTGCTTGCATGTTTCAGAAAGCTCCCCCCGCCCCCCTCACCACCGCTCCATGTGACCATGTTTATACTCCCATCTTAAAAAATGATCAAGATCACTGAGCACTTTCTAGGACATACACTCCAGCCCTCGAGGGCCACCAACAGGTCAGGTTTTAAGGATAACCCTGCTTCAGCATAGGTAGCTCAATCAGTGGATCAGTCTACGACTGAGCAGTTGGTGGTCCTTAAGGTCTGGAGTTGGCCGCCCCTGTACCAAACAGATCTAGTATCTCACCAATGACTGAGCCCCTGATTAAGCCACCTGTGCTGAAGCAGGGATCTCGTTCAAACCTCACCTGTTAGTGGTCCTTGAGGACAGGAGTTGTCCACCCCTGCTGTAGAGGGACTGGCGTGAGCTTGCCTTACTTCGCAGATTGACCCTTGTTTAGAAGGGGTAATATTCCACATTTTAGATTTGCAGCACCAGACAAGATCTCCATATTTGTGCACACGTCGGACCAGAAGTCTGTCTCCTTCCAGACAATAAAACACAACCGTTTGGCTGCCAGAGGCATCTGAAATGTAGTGGAAACTAAAGCCCAATATACAGACCGTTGCCAGATCTGATATAAAGCCTGGATTCTTATATACAGTAGGACTCTGTTGGTGTTTGGAAAGAGTTAGATGGCATTAGGAGGGCAGAGGCGTTAGTGACTGTAGTTATTATATTTTTTCAGTAGCAGTGTCTAATCAAACTCAATAACACTTTATTATATTGCACGGGAAGGTGGATTCCCTAACCCCAAGAGCTAACAGTCTGTGCCTCTCGTTCAGGTTTGGAAGCTGATGAGCCCTGTCCTATGAAGATGAAGACGGTGCATAACACAGTGGCCCATCCCCGGCTCACAGAGGAAGGAGACACACCGTGCTCCAGGAACGGGTCTGATGGACCAAAGGAAAAGCAGAGTGAGGAGAGGACTCGGGAAAGGAGAGAGGGAGCTGGCAAACGGTCCTGTGCTGACCCTGACCTGTCCATGGCTGCAGGGTCCGGGAAACGAAAGCAGCGTCGGTACCGTACCACCTTCAGCAGCCTACAGCTGGAGCAGTTGGAGAGGGCCTTCAGGAAGTCCCATTACCCAGATGTGTTCATAAGGTCAATTTCTCCCTTATCCCCTCTCTGCTTCTCTGCCAGCTGTGCATCATCAGCATGGCTTCTAAAAAGCTGTCTAGTGGGGAAAGGCCCAAATCTAGAACAGCATTTGAACCCTTTCACTTGCAATGCATTCACATCTGGAAGTGAAGGGGTGACTTTCTTAATTGCCCTAGGAGCCTACAACACTTTACCAAGGAATCAGAGGGTGTACTGTATCTGGGACAGTTCTGCTGCAGTGATGAAAATTCCCGTTGTAGGCTTGGGATTGGGGAAGTGAGTGAGACTGGATTCCAGTGAGTGAGACTCACTCCAGATGTTACTCTAGTGAAACTCCCTAAGCTTTTAATACGATCTCTTTGTTAGATAGCTAGACAGGCTCTGACAGGCTCCATGAACGTCCCAAACACTTCAAACAGAAGGTCTCCCAGATTCCTCACTCTGGTCGCTTTTTTCAAGCTGAACAAATATAGGGTTTTTTCTTTCGAATATATGCTAACAGGGGCATTTTGACCATTGTCACGTATAGAAATATTTTGCACCCCTGTCTCAGTGTATAGTGGTCATATGTAGCAATGGGAGTTATGGGTAAGTGAAAACAGCACACCTATTAAGATAACATGCATTATATTCCCTGCATAAAACTCACGGTCGACCAGATCTGTGTCTAATGTAAGACACTTGACCAACAAGTTTATTACATTTTACTCAGCTGCAACGGGAAAAGAAATTTCTGTGTACAAAGCTGGATAGTGTACAGAGGGGGAAATGATGCATTAGGTTGAAATGCTTTACAATTCATAAAGCGCTACTGGGTTTATCCTCTCCACTTCTTGTATATTCAGCAAGTGAGGACTTTATCAAGCAGAGAACAGTTCTTTTAAAATCAGCGGTGTTTAACTGAGTCACATTGAACACCCAATGTGGCAGCTTTTGCTCATACCTGCGGGTTTAAATGACTGTTATAAAGTTCTTGAAAAATGGCATAAAAAAACTTGAAAATTGATTCAGTTAAGTAACACCAACCTTGAGCACTATGACTAATATAATCACTGTAATTAGTGATTACTAATATAAGCACTTCCTGGCAAAGTCACATAACTGATGCAAAGCCCATTAAATATTGCTGCATGATGTATTTCATATCTTTTGTTTGCACGTTGCACCTGGCGTAATAACTACATGGTGCATTACCGTGCCGTCCGCCACCAATAACCCTTAATGATCTGTATTCGCCATTTCCGTGAAGGGGGTGTACATTCCTCAATTACATCAGGCTGCAAAACCCGCACCAGATTTACTGAAGAAGATGAATAACATTGAAACAAACAACATTTATTGGTCCAGTGAAGTCTCCCAACTTAGGCCATAACCAGCGCAAAAAAAACAGCATCACAGAGAAGACATCTTATGGAAACTACTCACGTGTATTCACTTGATTATCCGGGCACTATGATTTTGGGCTGGTTAGCACAGCCAGGAAACCTTTAGTAGAAAACCTAACCTCCGTTGTGTGTTAATCTGTCTGTTGGAGCAATCTGTATACTAAACCCATGATAATTCTGTATAAACCTATAACATAAAACATACAGGACCCCTATAAGCTCATATTGAACCGCCAAAGAGTTAAACTAAAAGACCATTTTATTCAAAAGATATCTATATATATATATATATATATATATTATATATATAAGTATATGTATATATATATATATATATATATATATATAGGCACTGTACCGTGTATTAGTGTCTTTGGATGTAGCGCTGAGCTCTGTCTGTATTTCATGTTCTGTCTCTGGTTTTAATAAACCTATAACATGCCTGCTCTGCAGATGGGACACACCCTTACCTACAAACCAGTTCAAAACCCTGATCTCACATATTCTGGGGTTTATTCTGTATCGAAACGGTTCGATCGGTTGATATAGAATAAGTCCCTAACACTTTAGAAATGAGTGTACACCAGCAGGTGTCGTACTTAGAACGTCTTTCAAATATGTGTTTTACTCTGCAAAATGATTCCTTCTTTATACCTTTAGAGCAGGGGCGGCCTACTCCAGTCCTTAAGGGCCACCAACAGGTCAGGTTTGAAAGATATCCCTGCTTCCGCACCGGTGACTCAATCAGTGGCTCAGTCAATGACTGGAGTAAGGTTATCCTTAAAACTGACCTGTTGGTGGCCCTTGAGGGCTGAGTCAACGACTGAGCCACCTGTGCTGAAGCAGAGAATATCCTTCAAACCTGACCTGTTGGGGGGGGTCTTGAGGACTGGCGTTGGACAGTCCTGGTCTAGAAGAAACACAAAGAGAAGTAAAATCCGGTACATCACAACAGGCGCCAGTTTTTACATTTTTGTTCATACAAAACATTCAACACATTTTGTTTTTATTCCGCATATGGGGTGTGTAACATGTTTCCATTGGTGAACATGACTGGGATTATAATGCTGTATCACTGGCAGCATTATCCTCATTGCTGTCTTAGCTTTAAAGTAATGAGTGGTGATCAGAGACCAGACAGACCAGAGAGACCAGACAGACCAGAGAGACCAGAGAGACCAGAGACCAGAGAGACCAGAGAGACCAGAGACCAGAGAGACCAGAGACCAGAGAGACCAGAGAGACCAGAGACCAGTCAGACCAGAGACCAGAGAGACCAGAGAGACCAGAGAGACCAGAGAGACCAGAGAGACCAGAGACCAGAGACCAGAGACCAGAGAGACCAGAGACCAGAGAGACCAGAGAGACCAGAGACCAGAGAGACCAGAGACCAGAGAGACCAGAGACCACAGAGACCAGAGACCAGAGAGACCAGAGACCAGAGACCAGACAGACCAGAGACCAGACAGACCAGAGACCAGACAGACCAGAGACCAGAGAGACCAGAGACCAGAGACAAAAGAGACCAGAGACCAGAGAGACCAGAGATGAAAAGGCTCAGTGGGTAAAGACATTGACTCAATAAACAATGACACTGAGTGTGAAGCAGCAGAACCTGGCTCAATTCCCGGTGTCGGCTCCTTGTGACCTTGGGCAAGTCACTTTATCTCCCTGTGCTTCAGGCACCAAAACATAGATTGTAAGCTCCGCGGGGCAGGGACTATGTCTGTGACAATCCTCTGTGCTGCGTTCCGCACACCATACTGTTATTGTGCGGTATTTTGAGTCCCATCGGGAGAAAAGCGCTATATGAAATAAAGTTATTATTATGTGTGAAGTTTGCAAAGCAGGTGAAATTTGCCCCCTTTTTTTGCGAAAATTTTGGCACACATTTTCAACATCCGTCAAGCGTTAAAAGTCAGTCAGCAGGTCACATGACCCTTTGTGCACTATTCCCTTTTTTTGCGAATTTCTTGTGAAATTGGCAACACTTTTGAGCAATGGCGCTTTCACCGCGTGAAGTTTACGATTTGCAAAGCACATTAGAAAGCATCTTCAGATCTCTAGTGGTGATGCTCGCTTTGCTCTGTGACTGGCTTCTTGATACGTTGTGTATCTCTCCTTCTGCAGAGAGGACCTAGCAACGCGCCTGGAACTAACGGAAGCCAGAATTCAGGTGTGTATGAGCTGCAAAACCAGACCTGCTGCCGTATGTGTCCTAAACATATAGTATGGGGGACTGTAAAACTGATATTAAATCGAAACCATACCAAAGAATAAAATACGAATTATTTCAATGGTCTTTTTATAGACTTTGATCAATAAAAAAATTTTAAAAAAACATATGTCCCACATTGGATTTACTTTAAAAATAAAACATTAGAAATGAATTATACATGAGGTTTTATTTATGAAGTTGAGCTGTCATTTAGATTCCAATAATTATTACACTGTAGTGCGTGTGCATGTGTGCGTGTGTACGTGTGTGTGTGTATGTTTTGGACTTTGCAAGTTAAATATGCTAAACAAATACAAATGTAGACATTGGGATATATTTTGAATGTTGATGTATTGCTATGAATTATATAGAAACATGATTAGTTATTATTTTTCAGCTCCCAATGAACCCTACATTATCAATACAAATACTTGAGTGCTCTTAGTCAACGTGTAGTCGATCCAATGTGTACAATTAAAAGCAGATCACAGCTGTATAAAGATGGTGATTGGCTGGTTGTTACATTGGACAAACGTATTGTATGAGATATATCAAGAGACCAGTTGAATTTTATTCTCATGATATCCAACAGTCTGATCCACATCTTGTGGGGATTATGTGAAAAACACAGGATACTTTCCCATCCTAAACCATTGGAACCCCAACATTTTATCATTACTAACCCTTTCTTATTACTTATAAAATGTGCCTTTGCAAGATGTATAAAGAACAATTGGCTTACCTGGCAGTGTTCCAATGTCAGTGGAAGCGTCTCCTACCCCTGATGAAGTTGATAAGCATCGAAACGTGTTGGGAAGAACCATCCCACTTGCAGCAGTAAACATCAGCATGTTTTTTGCATCACATGCAGAGAGGAGCTTCAGGAAAAAGCACCCGGGACACGCTTCCGCAGACATCGTAACACTGCCATATAAGCTCATTGTTCTTCACGCATCTTGTAAGGGCACATTTTATACGTCCTTGCCATAGGACGTGCGTGTCTTTTCATTTGTGTTTTATAAGGGTCATTCCCTGTTTTTATACAAATCTAATTTTTACAATTAAAATGTGGACCCCACCATGGAAGCACGTGCTCCGTCTGTTTGTAGGCCGTTACTAGGATGTGGTTAAAATCCTGCGTATCTGCAGCTGTCCCCAATGATGCAATACCAACGCCCTTCCGGCCAGGACCGCAGACACTTGTTCTGGCTGTCTCCCCCCCCCCCCCCCCCTCCTGACGGCGGCGCTGCTGCCGGCATATCTACTCGTCACTCACCGTTTGGATTTTTCACTACAACGCTTTGACTTTAGGACATTGATTGACTGTGATATATTTTTCTTCTTTTTTCCTGTGACTGTAAGATTACCTTTTTTTCACGTCTGGCTGAAGTTTTTATATCTTTTTCTATTTGTTGGTATTGATATAATTATTTTTATGATATTATTATTATAATTATTCACATTAATAAGTTATGGTGGGTAAAAAAGTGACAGAATCCCCCCCCCCCCCCACCGTACTGTGTACAGCAAATAAAAATACCACGTGTGAGCACATTCACATGTCAGACATATCTGTAACCCATTATCTCTTAGTATATAGTGCTTCCACTGCAGCCAGGGATTCTGGGTAATGACATGCAAATAAGCATTATTATCATCGCTATTTGAAATATTTTGGACAATATTTGTATTGCTTTATGTGAGTGCTGGCCCCTCACAGAGATCAGGCTTGCCTTAAAATGGAAAGACAATTGTGTTGGTGCCTCTGAAATACATTTTTATTCATTAATACTTGTCCGCCATTAGTTCTCGGTGGATACAAAATGTCCAAATCTCACAAGTTCCTTCTTCTTAACAATGCATTCACTTTGTAAAACCTGTGTTCTGGTTATTGGTTTGGGATAGTTGTGCGTGACACGTTCCAGCAATGGGTCTGCTCTGCTTCATGCTTCACTTTGTTATAGGTTTGGTTTCAAAATCGAAGAGCAAAGTGGAGAAAATGCGAGAAAACGGAGGTCCTGGGCAGTGTCCATGGCTTCCCCTTAGGACATCCCCTGGGACTGTACCTGGATTTCCCTTTGAACCACTCTCCTCTGGTGGACCCTGCCTGGAAGACAGTGCCTATTTCCCCAATGACATTGCCATCTGTCGCCCCTGCCTTCAGCACAGCAGCTATAGCGTCACTCGGTCTCAGTAACATCTCTTGGACGTCGCTCTTCAGCAATCCCATTCTGAGTCCTTACTTTGGAAGGTAGTGTAATGACTTGTTAATGTATCCTCCCTCTAATGTCACACTGTGTCGTGCAAATGCCCTATCATGGATTGGACACCAATACGAATAGCTTATTGATCAATAATGTCCCTTCATAAAAGGATGTTGCCACAATGTACATATTTGTATCAAAAATGTCCCCACCATTTTAAATGTGTAAATATCAATGGGTTTTTGTCAATATATGGCAAGAAAGTAATATGCACCTAGAAGTCACAAAACTAGAATGTCCTCATTAATTCCATACATATTTCATTTAATCAATAGCTAGCGGGGAACATCCCATATAGCCCCAATCCCGCTAAGTCAAGTCTATGTTTACATAATTGAATAAATGACACAGCAAATTTTATTTAATAGCGACATTTTAATTTTCACTTTTTACTTCGGACGGTCAATGAATTGCTGAATATATATATATATATATATATATATCTACTATATATTTCTGAAAGTGTCCTATGTGTCCGGGTCTGTATGTGTCTCCCTGTGCCCCTCCCCGTGTCCCTAGCGGCAATCTCATTGGACCTTGGGCCAGGCCAATGAGATTGCTCCCTTGGGCCGCCCGCCCCCGCACACCTCTCATTGGCCTGAGGCGGAGTGAAGGGCACACACATCACTATATACACACACACACACACACACACACACACACACACACACACACACACACACACATCACTACACACACACACACACACACACACACATCACTATACACACACACACACATCACTATACACACACACATCACTATACACACACACATCACTATACACACACACACACACACACACCCACACCACTATACACACACACACACACCACTATACACACACACACACACATCACTATACACACACACACACACACACACACACATCACTATACACACACACACACACACACATCACTATACACACACACACATCACTATACACACACACATCACTATACACACACACACACACACACACATCACTATACACACACACACATCACTATACACACACACATCACTATACACACACACACACACATCACTAAACACACACAACCCCCCCCCCCCCCCACACACACACACACACACGGTGTTACATACATTAGCGGGGCTCACAGTGTTAGCAGCACATCTCCCGCTCTCTTCCCCACCGGTCCCGGAGGCTCCGCCTGTTCCTGTTTCCCGCGCTTTCACCCCCCCCCTCCACGTGGGAGCTGCCGGACGGGTGAGGGAGCTGCCGGACGGGTGAGGGAGCGGCCGGACGGGTGAGGGATCGGCCGGACGGGTGAGGGAGCGGCCGGACGGGTGAGGGAGCTGCCGGACGGGTGAGGGAGCTGCCGGACGGGTGAGGGAGCTGCCGGACAGGTGAGGGAGCGGCCGGACGGGTGAGGGAGCGGCCGGACGGGTGAGGGAGCGGCCGGACGGGTGAGGGAGCGGCCGGACGGGTGAGGGAGCGGCCGGACGGGTGAGGGAGCGGCCGGACGGGTGAGGGAGCGGCCGGACGGGTGAGTGAGCGGCCGGACGGGTGAGGGAGCTGCCGGACGGGTGAGTGAGCGGCCTTCACCTCCCCTCACCCCCCTTCACCTTCCCTCACTCACTTCCCCTCCACACCCCCCGGCGCCGCTACAGTCAGCGGGGGAGCGGAGTGAGCAAGCGCGCGCCCGGGACACAGCGGGGGAGCCGGCCACAACACGCTGCCTCCCGCCTCAGATCCACGTGGGAGCTGCCGGACGGGTGAGTGAGGCGGCCTTTACCGCCCCTCACCCACCCCTCACTCCACTTCCCCTCCCTTCCACATCCCCTCCACCTCCCCTCCCCCCAACCCCCTTCACCTCCCCTCCACCCCCCTTCACCTCCCCTCCACTTCACCCCACCTCCACTTCACCCCACCTCCACTTCACCTCCCTCCAACCCCCCTTAACCTCCCCTCCACCCCCCCTTAACCTCCCCTCCACCCCCCCCCCCTTAACCTCCCCTCCACCCCCCTTCACCTCCCCTCCACCCTTCACCTCCCCTCCACCCCTTCCCTTCACCTCCACCCCCCCCCCTTTCACCTCCCCTCCTCCACCCCCCTTCACCTCACCTCCACCCCCCCCCTTCACCTCCCCTCCACTCCCGCTTCACCTCCCCTCCACCCCCGCTTCACCTCCCCTCCACCCTCCCCTCCACCCCCTTAACCTCCCCTCCACCCCCCCCTTAACCTCCCACATCACCTCCCCTCCACCCCCCCCTTCACCTCCCCTCCACCCCTTCCCTTCACCTCCCCTCCACCCCCCACCTTCACCTCCCCTTCACCTCCCCTCCTCCACCCCCCTTCACCTCACCTCCACCCCCCGCTTCACCTCCCCTCCACCCCTACCTTCACCTCCCCTCCACCCCCACCTTCACCCCCCCCCCTCCACCCCCACATTCATCCGCCCCCTCCACCCCCACATTCACCCCCCCTTCACCTTCCCTTCACTCCCCCCTTACAACCTCCCACCTTCCCACCCTCTCCACCACCCCCACCTTCACCCCCCCCCCCCTCCACCCCCACATTCACCGCCCCATCCACCCCCACCTTCACCCCCCTTCACCTTCCCTTCACTCCCCCCTTACAACCTCCCACCTCCCCACCACCCCCACCTTCACCCCCACATTCACCGCCCCCTCCACCCCCACCTTCACCCCCCTTCACCTTCCCTTCACTCCCCCCTTACAACCTCCCACCTCCCCACCACCTCCCCCCCCTTCCCACCTTCCTACCACCTCCCCCCCTTCCCACCACTTCCCCCCTTCCCACCACCTCCCCCCCTTCCCACCTTCCCACCACCCCCCCCTTCCCACCTTCCCACCACCTCCCCCCCCTTCCCACCACCTCCCCCCCCTTCCCACCCCCCCTTCATCTACCCTCACCCCCCTTCACCTCCCCCCTACCCCCTCCGCCCCCCCCCTTCACCTCCCCTCCGCCCCCCCCCCTTCACCTCCCCTCCGCCCCCCCCCTTCACCTCCCCTCCGCCCCCCCTTCACCTCCCCTCCGCCTTCACCTCCCTCCGCCCCCCCTTCACCTCCCCTCCGCCCCGCCTTCACCTCCCCTCCGCCCCCCCTTCACCTCCCCTCCGTCCCGCCTTCACCTCCCCTCCGCCCCCCCCTCACCTCCCCTCCGCCCCCCCTTCACCTCCCCTCCGCCCCCCCTTCACCTCCCCTCCGCCCCCCTTTCACCTCCCCTCCGCCCCCCCTTCACCTCCCCTCACCATCCCCCAACACCCCCCCCCCCTCACCACCCATCCTCCTCACCTCCCCTCCGACCTCCCCTCCGCCCCCTTCACCTCCCCTCACCACCCCTCCGACCTCACCTCCCCTCCTTCAATGCCTTTCGTCCGCCCTCCTGCCTCTGCCTTTCGCCCACCCGCACTTCTGCCTTTCACCCGCCCACCGCTCACACCCCTGCGCCACACAGCCGCCGCACGCACTCAACAGACACCCCGCCACACTCGACACACACCCGCCGCCTCTCACCCACCCCACACACTCGACACACACCTGCCGCATCCTGCCCCTACGCAACAATATCACTGACCAGCTGTCACCCGCACTCGCCACACACCCGCTGCCTCACACCCTAGCAGGACCCCGACCCATAGCCAGCACTCACTACCCACCCGCCGCCTCACACACGCTCACACCCTAGCAGGACACACGCCTCACATTTTCACATCACTTATGTCACCAAAATATACATTGTACTGTGGTGTGTTTACAATAAACCATTTTTATACAACATCGTATTACATTTTCTTCCATCTTTCTTTTCAACATTATTATCCAACCTTTACAACAAATACTCACCTATTGTTCCACCATTTATAAATAATACTACCTATTACGCATTTACATCCCGGGCAACGCCGGGTCTCTCAGCTAGTATATATATATACTTTAAATGAAATATGTAAAGGTCTATTAACTAATGTCAACTGAAAAAGTAGGGCAAGAGACAGTTTAAAAAAAAGAGCATATTCATGGCAGGAATGAATCCCACTGAATGTAATGGGGAGTTTTTCTTTTGGTAAATCAGGTGCAATTTTTTCGCACAGACTCTGCCCCTGTATGGCAGCTGTTAGACTTTAGTAACTAATCCCCTATAATCCACTATAGATTGCATAGCTTGAATAGGGTAAATGAACAAGACATGGACCATTTTGGTTGTGTAGTGACCAGTGGTGGAAGAGTCTTCCTAAAAGGAGCGTGGCTGTGCCCCATTTTAAGAAATTCACAACTTCTAAATAATGGGGCAAATAACAACCCCACGTGTGAGCACATCCGCACGTCTCAGACAGCTCTGCAGGACTGCCTTTCCCCCATTATCTCTTAGCATACAATGTTTCCACTGCAGCAAGGGATTCTGGGTAATGGCATGCAAATGAGCACACAGTGTCACCTATCGCTATAATGGGGGCAAAAGCCTTTGATTCTATTTTAGAAATGGCAGTACAATATTTACGCTAAAACCGCAAATACCTGGAGATGTGCTCTTACAAGTGACTTAATTTCTCATTAAATAGAATGTGAAACTGTACGTTTATAAATGATAAAAATAGTGGTCCTCTTGGGCTCTCGGGTACACGTACCCTTCCACCAGTTGGGATTAAGTTGGGGTTTGTACTTTAACTTTGCCCGTCTTCTCTGGAAGCTGACATTTCATTTTAAACATTTTAAAGGTTCCTCAGTGTCTTAAACCCATTGGTGTCGACAGCCTCTGTGCTTCTGAAAGACCCAACTCCTCCATCAGACCCCGAGCTCACCGCTTTCACTGATCCAGCTACAGCTGAAAGGAAAACCCCAGCGTTGCAGCTCTGAAACATGGAGCTAAAGAACTCTCTGAGCATGTCCCAGCCTTAAACCTCCGATCCAGCTCCACAAGCGCTAACAAAGTCCTGTGCTGATTCCACGGGAAGAGATTGCCAGAGAGAAGCCGGTTCCCCTGTTTCTGGATGATATCTCGTGCAGATCCAACATGATTTACTGAATGTGTTATCATTTAAATGGTCTGCATTGGAAATAAAGCTGCGCATTTGTAGAGCAGCTGAATGAGAGAACCAAGCAACTTCTAATTACAGTTTGTTGTCCGATTACTGCGCATTGGCTTTGTACATTTCGTTTTGTTTTTATTAGTCATTTATTTATATGTTGGCAATATATTCTGCAGCAGGGTACAAGTGCTAAAATAAAACAAGAAAAAAAGAAAACAAGAGCGCACCAAAATAAGAGAAATAAAGTGTATTACAAACAATAAAAAATAGTAACCACTTACATGAATAAAAACTTTAATAATCCCCGATCTCGATCGTCACTTCTTTGGTAGGTCATCAAATAGGGTATGCAGGGGCAGTGTCAATCCTCAGAAACCAGTTCCGCACGCTGAGGCTGTCTCTGTAACGCTGTAACGCTGTCAGACCTCCACGAGTGTCAGTGTGGTGGATTGCGTAGCGCGCATGCGCAGTAAATGAAGCCCCCCTGTAGCTGTCCTTGAGATGCCTGTCCGTTTCAGTTTTGTGATCGTGATCGGAATAAAAACCACTTGTGTGTAAACTGGCTATGTGTAGAATATAAGCCAGCAACACCATTCGCGACGCGTTTCGTATACGAAAGTATACTTCATCAGGCAATGAGAGGAACTATCATTCCACATCCTTAAAGAGCAAGAGCGCGGACTGGACACTTTTTTACTAAAATAAAACAACAAAACCAATAACCTGCAAATGCTATTACACCCGGTAACGCATTAGTCCACAAATAACCCAATAAATATTGTGTGCGCTAAATGGGAATTCAAGCAATGCACCAGCGTTAACCTACTACCGTGCGTTACCGAGTGTAATAACGGTCGGATTCTGAGAAGCCAGAGGAACGTACAATCTAATTTCTACAAACCGGACATTAAATCCCACTAAATGAATATTAGCCAGGTCTAAATCACTATAGGTATACTTCTCTATCTCGCTGTGCCTTAGATACTAAATGGATTGTAAGCTCTTGGGGTGAGGGATCAACAAAGCATACATTCATTGAGCTGTAACAACACAGAGTAGAATTACCAGTGTGTATTGGGGTTCCCCGGCAATGAGTTGCAAATGTATTTGGCCCTTACACAGATAATGTGGGGACTGTTTCCAAAGAAAGCGAAAGAAGAAGTAATTATATACACATATATAAATATATATAAATGCTAAAATTGGTGAAAGCACTGCGGGAGATAAACAGAATATAAATAAGAAACTCCGCTGTAGAATAGGCGCTCGCTGGACGACCCGTGTTCCCCTCCCGGATCAAAACAATAGAAAATGTCCACGGCACTCCAGAATTAGAAAAATATAAAGATACATTTATTTAACACATCATAAGATACACAACGTTAAAATGGGAGCAATGTTTCCAGCCAAAAAACGGACGTCTCAAGCTTAAGGAAGAGCTTGAGAAAGGGCTGGAACGTTGCTCAGATTGTATTGTTTGTACCTTATGATGTGTTGAATAAATGTATCTTTATATCTTTGTAATTTTGGACACGTATATACATATATATATATATATTATGTGGTATGTTTTGGGGCTTCTGGAGCTTGCTGGGATTCTGTGTGTTTATTAACTTTTTCCAGCTGGTCTCAGCTGTTTGGAGGTTAGTGCCCCCCCCCCCCCCCCTGGGTTTAAGCTCGTCCCTCCCAACTTTCCAAGTTAGCAGGTCATTTTCATGCTTCTGGGTTTGGACATATCAAATGTGATCATTCTCCCTCCAAATATGAGGGTAAATGAGAATTTTAATCAGGTAGTGTTAGGACCTGCAAATTTGGTCATGCTTTGATGTGGCTTGCAGGCTTATACGCTTTGGCCAAAGGGTTTAACTAAATGACCCTTTTTTAGAGAATATATATATACTAGCTGAGAGACCCGGCGTTGCCCGGGATGTAAATGCGTAATAGGTAGTATTATTTATAAATGGTGGAACAATAGGTGAGTATTTGTTGTAAAGGTTGGATAATAATGTTGAAAAGAAAGATGGAAGAAAATGTAATACGATGTTGTATAAAAATGGTTTATTGTAAACACACCACAGTACAATGTATATTTTGGTGACATAAGTGATGTGAAAATGTGAGGCGTGTGTCCTGCTAGGGTGTGAGCGTGTGTGAGGCGGCGGGTGGGTAGTGAGTGCTGGCTATGGGTCGGGGTCCCAGGGTGTGAGGCAGCGGGTGTGTGGCGAGTGCGGGTGACAGCTGGTCAGTGATATTGTTGCGTAGGGGCAGGATGCGGCAGGTGTGTGTCGAGTGTGTGGGGTGGGTGAGAGGCGGCGGGTGTGTGTCGAGTGTGGCGGGTGTCTGTTGAGTGCGTGCGGCGGCTGTGTGGCGCAGGGGTGTGAGCGGTGGGCGGGTGAAAGGCAGAAGTGCGGGTGGGCGAAAGGCAGAGGCAGGAGGGCGGACGAAAGGCATTGAAGGAGGGGAGGTGAGGTCGGAGGGGTGGTGAGGGGAGGTGAAGGGGGGCGGAGGGGAGGTCGGAGGGGAGGTGAGGAGGATGGGTGGTGAGGGGGGGGGTGTTGGGGGATGGTGAGGGGAGGTGAAGGGGGGGCGGAGGGGAGGTGAAAGGGGGGCGGAGGGGAGGTGAAGGGGGGGCGGAGGGGAGGTGAAGGGGGGCGGAGGGGAGGTGAGGGGGGGGCGGAGGGGAGGTGAAGGCGGGACGGAGGGGAGGTGAAGGGGGGGCGGAGGGGAGGTGAAGGCGGGGCGGAGGGGAGGTGAAGGGGGGGCGGAGGGGAGGTGAAGGCGGGGCGGAGGGGAGGTGAAGGGGGGGCGGAGGGGAGGTAAAGGGGGGGGCGGAGGGGAGGTGAAGGGGGGGGGCGGAGGGGGGTAGGGGGGAGGTGAAGGGGGGGTGAGGGTAGATGAAGGGGGGTGGGAAGGGGGGGGAGGTGGTGGGAAGGGGGGGAGGTGGTGGGAAGGTGGGAAGGGGGGGTGGTGGGAAGGTGGGAAGGGGGGGAGGTGGTGGGAAGGGGGGAAGTGGTGGGAAGGGGGGGAGGTGGTAGGAAGGTGGGAAGGGGGGGGAGGTGGTGGGGAGGTGGGAGGTTGTAAGGGGGGAGTGAAGGGAAGGTGAAGGGGGGTGAAGGTGGGGGTGGAGGGGGCGGTGAATGTGGGGGTGAAGGTGGGGGTGGTGGGGAGGTGGGAGGTTGTAAGGGGGGAGTGAAGGGAAGGTGAAGGGGGGTGAAGGTGGGGGTGGATGGGGCGGTGAATGTGGGGGTGGAGGGGGGGGTGAAGGTGGGGGTGGTGGAGAGGTGGGAAGGTGGGAGGTTGTAAGGGGGGAGTAAAGGGAAGGTGAAGGGGGGTGAATGTGGGGGTGGAGGGGGCGGTGAATGTGGGGGTGGAGGGGGGGGGGGTGAAGGTGGGGGTGGAGGGGAGGTGAAGGTAGGGGTGGAGGGGAGGTGAAGCGGGGGGTGGAGGTGAGGTGAAGGGGGGTGGAGGAGGGGAGGTGAAGGGGAGGTGAAGGTGGGGGGTGGAGGGGAGGTGAACGGAAGGGGTGGAGGGGAGGTGAAGGGGGGGGTGGAGGGGAGGTGATGGGGAGGTTAAGGGGGGGGTGGAGGGGAGGTTAAGGGGGGGGTGGAGGGGAGGTTAAGGGGGGGGTGGAGGGGAGGTGAAGCGGGGGTGGAGGGGAGGTGAAGCGGGAGTGGAGGGGAGGTGAAGGGGGGGGTGGAGGTGAGGTGAAGGGGGGTGGAGGAGGGGAGGTGAAGGGGGGGGGGTGGAGGTGAAGGGAAGGGGTGGAGGGGAGGTGAAGGGGTGGAGGGGAGGTGAAGGGGGGGTGGAGGGGAGGTTAAGGGGGGGGTGGAGGGGAGGTTAAGGGGGGGGTGGAGGGGAGGTTAAGGGGGGTTGGAGGGGAGGTGAAGTGGAGGTGGGGTGAAGTGGAGGGGAGGTGAAGGGGGGTGGAGGGGAGGTGAAGGGGGTTGGGGGGAGGGGAGGTGGAGGGGATGTGGAAGGGAGGGGAAGTGGAGTGAGGGGTGGGTGAGGGGCGGTAAAGGCCGCTCACTCACCCGTCCGGCAGCTCCCACGTGGATCTGAGGCGGGAGGCAGCGTGTTGTGGCCGCTCCCCCGCTGTGTCCCGGGCGCGCGCTTGCTCACTCCGCTCCCCCGCTGACTGTAGCGGCGCCGGGGGGTGTGGAGGGGAAGTGAGTGAGGGAAGGTGAAGGGGGGTGAGGGGAGGTGAAGGCCGCTCACTCACCCGTCCGGCAGCTCCCTCACCCGTCCGGCCGCTCACTCACCCGTCCGGCCGCTCCCTCACCCGTCCGGCCGCTCCCTCACCCGTCCGGCCGCTCCCTCACCCGTCCGGCCGCTCCCTCACCCGTCCGGCCGCTCCCTCACCCGTCCGGCAGCTCCCTCACCCGTCCGGCAGCTCCCTCACCCGTCCGGCCGCTCCCTCACCCGTCCGGCCGATCCCTCACCCGTCCGGCCGCTCCCTCACCCGTCCGGCCGATCCCTCACCCGTCCGGCAGCTCCCACGTGGAGGGGGGGGTGAAAGCGCGGGAAACAGGAACAGGCGGAGCCTCCGGGACCGGTGGGGAAGAGAGCGGGAGATGTGCTGCTAACACTGTGAGCCCCGCTAATGTATGTAACACCGTGTGTGTGTGTGGGGGGGGGGGGGTTGTGTGTGTTTAGTGATGTGTGTGTGTGTATAGTGATGTGTGTGTGTATAGTGATGTGTGTGTGTGTATAGTGATGTGTGTGTGTGTGTGTGTGTATAGTGATGTGTGTGTGTATAGTGATGTGTGTGTGTGTATAGTGATGTGTGTGTGTGTGTGTGTGTGTGTGTATAGTGATGTGTGTGTGTGTGTGTGTGTGTGTGTGTGTGTGTGTGTGTGTGTGTGTGTGTGTGTGTGTGTGTGTGTGTGTGTGTGTGTGTGTGTGTGTGTGTGTGTGTGTGTGTGTGTGTGTGTATAGTGATGTGTGTGTGTGTGTGTGTGTGTATAGTGGTGTGTGTGTGTGTGTGTGTATAGTGGTGTGGGTGTGTGTGTGTGTGTATAGTGATGTGTGTGTGTATAGTGATGTGTGTGTGTGTATAGTGATGTGTGTGTGTGTATAGTGATGTGTGTGTGTGTGTGTGTGTGTGTGTGTGTGTATAGTGTGTATAGTGTGTGTGTGTGTGTGTGTGTGTGTGTGTGTGTGTGTTTGTGTGTGTGTGTGTGTGTGTGTGTGTGTGTGTGTGTGTGTGTGTGTGTGTGTGTGTGTGTGTGTGTGTGTGTGTGTGTGTGTGTATAGTGATGTGTGTGCCCTTCACTCCGCCTCAGGCCAATGAGAGGTGTGCGGAGGCGGGCGGCCCAAGGGAGCAATCTCATTGGCCTGGCCCAAGGTCCAATGAGATTGCCGCTAGGGACACGGGGAGGGGCACAGGGAGACACATACAGACCCGGACACATAGGACACTTTCAGAAATATATAGTAGATTTCACTGTATATTTTTGTCATATTTGATGTAGCTTTGGTCTTTTCTGTCTTTTGTTGAAAGGGAAGTACACACTCAATTATACGTGGGCATAAAAGAGCTTCCACGCGTTTCGCTGGGCCGAAGACACACACCAGCGTGTCCAATCACGCGGAGAATGTCCTGGAAATAAAAAATAAATTCAGTGGATTGGGACTTAAATGCGTGAAATCGTTACAAAGTGACAAATCATTTCATTCATGCAAAGCAGCGGCTGTTGTTCTGGTAATGAGTGAGATTGTGTTAACCCACTCACTGCTGGTTCACTGGTAGCAAAGGAACAGAAGAACGAAAAATACATGAAAAACAGTGCGTAATGTTGCGGTTTGTTGATAATGCAGATAATGCGTATTTATGTTTCTGCCGGTCCTGTGAGTAGCAGGGAGACAAGATATCCTGCATTCATTAGTTAACATTAACAAGAATATGTTCCAAATCAAACTGGGTCTGGGCAATTAGCGTGTTCCCCGATATCTGAGGTTGGCTAATAATATGTCTCCCTTTTAAAGGGACGGCCAGAAACAGGGGTAATTCCTATTATTTTGTACCCATCGCATTTTGTTATAGATACTATGAGTCACATTCACAAAGTTGTAAAGTGTCTTATGGCCCGTTCACTTAAATGGGCTGTAAGGTGCTTTCCAGCATATCACAGCTTAGTAAATAGGGCCCAGTATATCCGCATTATACTTTATGCGACGTTATTGTTTCAGTTTGCATTTACCTTTTGTAAAGCGCTGAGAAGTTAAGTGCTATAAACAACTCGTACTGGGCCTACTACATACATTGGTAATTATTATGTTGGATATTAAAGGAACAATAAAAGTGGGCATTAACCTTTTATAAACACCGGATTGAAATAGGGGGTATCCGGAGCTGAACCCCATTAATGTCAGCTCTGGGGACCCCCTGCTTCCCGAGATACAGACCTCCAAAAGGGGGTGCCGGTATCTCCCGCGTCACGTGGGCCAATAGGAAGCCTTGCTTGATGACGTCACCGCTTCCTATTGGTCCACAGGGCGAAGCGGCTACCGGCACCTCCTATGGAGGTCTCTATTTCGGGAAGCAGGGGGTCCCCGGAGATGAAATGACTGGAGATCAGCTTCAGAGACCGCGTGCATCAATCCTATGTGTGACAAACGCCCCTCTTTTGTAGTGCTGACGTCTGTCTGGGTTCTTCCCGACACAGTCTTCTAGGGTTAATTATACAACAAACAGGATCATGCAAAGTATTATGCTGCTTAACTCAGGCTTCTGCCTGCTTTATTTTCATCCAAGTAAGGTACTGCAGCTTTAACATGTGTAGGTTAGAGGTACTCAGATACTTTCATTCAGCAGTTCACACATTTCAGTGTTACAATATTTCCCACACTGTTATTTCAAGAAATAAAACCAAAATCATATAAGCAAATCCTATCCCTTTCAGGGATCTAACTACACATCAGAATCAGTCTCTCTAACAGCTGCTGGCCAACTAAACTGGTTCCCCAGCTTAAAACAATGCTCTCTCATTTAGGGACACAAGATACAGCACAGTCTTTTAGCAACAGCAGTAACCATTTGTTTTGTCTTATCTGTTCATGGTGTCCAGGCAAATCCTCTGGTACTGTCATACGTGGAGAGGCCGTCAACCTCGATACTGGATGCAGGAGAGTAGCGACACCCCCAGCCCCCAGGCTCCAAGGAGAGAGAGTGAAATGCAAAACCTCTCTGCTCTAAATACCTGTGCATGTGATTAGAAGAGCAGGTGAGGGAGAACTAGAGCCATTGTAATCTGTGGTCTGGATTTTCCATCCAGCTGCCTGAGGTAATGGGAAGCTGTGGAACGGATCATTTGTAACTATTCCTGCACTTTCTGCTCTAAAATGGGGCAGAAAGCTGCCTAACATCTTTGGACTATGTCACATATCCCCCTCCCCAGCTCACACCTACTGGGGTGAGCGGCCATGGACCTCACTGGGGTGAGCGTCCTACCTGAAATACTTGAGCTAACTCCTCAGTACAACATTAAGTATTCACATGACACGAATATGAACTTCATTATATAATTTACCAACTGAAAGGGCCATCAACCCTGTATATTAATTTGTAGTTTAGCTACATTTTCAACACAGAGAACCAATATAACATTGTAATATTGACAAAATGCTTATTTGCAAAGTTAAGTGTCCGTGACATAGTCCACACGTGTAATAAAAAAAATAAATCGGTCAGTTCCCCCAAACATTTTTTTTTTTTTTTTTTTTTGACTTCCAGTCTATTGCATCCTTTGACTTTATTTCATAGACCGCTGCAACCTGCAAATGACTGGACTGTTTCTTTAGCTTCTGATGAGACCCTTGGACCGGATTCTCCTTGGCTCCACAGTGTGGTCCAGATTGGTGAGATATGGAACTATTCAGGCGCCGTGTTAACCTTCGTTGTTTTTTCTTTTCAATCTTTGATTTCCCTTTTGTGGCCATTACCAGGCCTTTGGGTTTTGGAGACCTAGTTGCCTCTGTACAAACGTAGTCCATATTAACCACGTCATCAGGATCTGTCAACAAGTTTGTTTTTTCAGGAACTGCCACCCACTTGGCTAAAACATCTTCTGTGGTGTCCTGGGTGTGTCCACTAGTTTGATAATCTTCTGGACAACGTAAATGAAATTGAGGATCTGGATTTTTGAATCCCAGATCAGGGAGAATATTCTCAGGAGGGTGCCTATCTGTTTCTGGAATAACAGCAGCACAATCAAAGTCAATTCTTTCTCCTTCCTCTTTGTCATCAGTGAGGGCATTGAGTTTACGTTCCCTGGTCTCCTTTTGTGACCGTGTCTCTTTTAGCCTTGGAATCTCTTTCTCCAACTTCATCTTTATAGCAAATCGTAATATTGCAACAGCATTGAAGATACACGTATAGGAACGTACAGCTTGCTTGGTTAGGAGGTAGGATTGATAGCCCGACTGAACCACTTTAGCCGCTTCTCCCATGTCCGTCATCTGTTTCAGAGCGAGGTTTAACTCTGTTTCATTTTCTCTATTCTTGACCTGCAGCTGCAGGTGCTCCTTCTGGGTCTTGTCCAGCTCCAGCTGCAGCCGGGCCCCCTCATTTGCCGTGTGGTCCAGATGCTTGTAGATATCGGCCATCTCGCTTTCATAGCGCAATGTCAGGCAGACCACCTGACGGACGGAGATCTCCTCTCTCTTGGCGCACTGTATCTCGCGCTCAGCCATCTGCTTCTGCAGCTCTTCAACCTGATCGTGCCAGACCTCCCTCAGGGTCTTCACCTCTATCTGGTGCTTGCTCTGGGTTTGCATCAGCGCCTCCATTTTTTGGAGCTCTGCAGTTTGTGTCGCCTGGATCGCCGCTGATTCTGTATTCTGCAGTGCTTCCTGCATTTCTAACTTTTCCTGGATCAATTGCTTCTCCACTTTTTCTGCTTGGTGAAGCTTCTCATCACCTTCACTGATCTGGTCAGTCAAGTCTGAATTTTTCTGTGTCAGACTTACATTCTCTCTTTTTACAGTCTCTAAATTACTCAGGGTATTCTCATGGGTTTGCTTCAACATTCCCAGCTCTGTGTTCAGACCGTGGCCCTCCAGGCGCAAGTGTTGCACCTCTGTGCTGAGCGCATGAACCTCTTGTAGAGCCTTCCCGTATTTCTGTTTTAGGATAGCAATCAATTTGTCAGACTTAATCTGTTTTTCATCCATGGTGACAATTACGGTGTTGGCCTTTTCCAGACTGTTATTTCAAGAAATAAAACCAAAATCATATAAGCAAATCCTATCCCTTTCAGGGATCTAACTACACATCAGAATCAGTCTCTCTAACAGCTGCTGGCCAACTAAACTGGTTCCCCAGCTTAAAACAATGCTCTCTCATTTAGGGACACAAGATACAGCACAGTCTTTTAGCAACAGCAGTAACCATTTGTTTTGTCTTATCTGTTCATGGTGTCCAGGCAAATCCTCTGGTACTGTCATACGTGGAGAGGCCGTCAACCTTGATACTGGATGCAGGAGAGTAGCGACACCCCCAGCCCCCAGGCTCCAAGGAGAGAGAGTGAAATGCAAAACCTCTCTGCTCTAAATACCTGTGCATGTGATTAGAAGAGCAGGTGAGGGAGAACTAGAGCCATTGTAATCTGTGGTCTGGATTTTCCATCCAGCTGCCTGAGGTAATGGGAAGCTGTGGAACGGATCATTTGTAACTATTCCTGCACTTTCTGCTCTAAAATGGGGCAGAAAGCTGCCTAACATCTTTGGACTATGTCACATATGTTAAACAGAATAAATGTGCCCCCTTGGATTGCCGCTGTAAGAGCACAGGAATAAAAATAACTCACGCAAATTCAATGACATTCGAAACGTAGAACTCAGGAGAAGCTTCAATTTCTAATATATACTTGAAGTAAACAGGAGTATTCAGCATTCTTTCCATGACAAGCAACGGCTACATTATTTCAAATAACTTCACAAAGGGTTTCCCGTTCAGAAAGATTAAAAAGAAACCCGCAGCTGATGTTTAAAAGTCCTTTTTTTTTTTTACAGAAACGTATTAGGCAAAATTAGTGTCCAATCAGTCGTGAAGAAAATGAATCATTAAATGCTATAGTACTGATGGAACCGACAGCAACCGCATCTTGGTACTCAGAACATAATCAGAGCAAACTTTGCATTATTCACGGCATGTCTAATGTATCTGTCGATTCGTCACTCTCCTCCGCTGTGATGGGTCTGTGTCACTTCTGCACATAGTACGATACAAATAAATAATTTGCAGTGTTATCTTTGTAGCTGCTCACATGGCAAATGAAGATGGTGTTTAGCATTCAGTAAGTGGAGGAGTCATTTACTGAGATAATTTCTTCTGGACCTAAAATCACCGTCCTCCCGTGGAGCGGAGAAACAGAACAATCTAACAGGAAATGGGGCATGATAATCCTGCTTTATAAATAGAACTAAGTAAATGGAAATACAATAGGCAAGTGTTAAAGAATATGCAGTCAGTATCGTAGAGCAAATCATGATTTTATCATATTACTTTTCTGATCTAGCACTGCGAGAGAGAGAGAGAGAGAGAGAGAGAGAGAGAGAGAGAGAGAGAGAGAGAGAGAGAGAGAGAGAGAGAGAGAGAGAGAGAGAGAGTGTGTGTGTGTGTGTGTGTGTGTGTGTGTGTGTGTGTGTGTGTGTGTGTGTGTGTGTGTGTGTGTGTGTGTGTGTGTGTGTGTGTGTGTGTGTGTGTGTGTGTGTGTGTGTTTCTTCATGGGATTCTGGAACTCCAAAAATAGGGTCTTTCTTTATACCAAGATACTAAAGTGTTGATTGTAAATACTGGGTAATGTATGTATTTACAGAATATCTTTATTTATAATTTATATAGCACCATCCAGGTATATAGTGCTTTACAGCAGTACCACACGTGACATAATATTATAACACATAATGGGAATAAGCGCTTCTGACATAAAACAATAGAAACTGCCCTAAAGAGCTTACAATCTAAGTGGTAAGTGGGGAGAACGTACAGAGACAGTAGGAGGGTGTTCTGGTAAGTGCGTCTGCAGGGGGCCAAGGACGATGTATAAGGTGTAAAGTATCAGCCATGGAGCTACTCATCTGCTTCGTTAAGGTGTGTTTTAAGGTGGGTCTTAAAGGTGGATAGAGAGGGTGCTACTAGGGTATTGAGGGGAAGGGCATTCCAGAGGTGCGGGGCAGGGAGAGAGAAAGTTTTAAGGAGGGAGAGGGCTTTAGATACAAAGGGGGTAGAGAGAAGACATCCTTGAGCAGAACGCAGGAGTTGGCAGGTGTGTAAGGAGAAATATTCCCATTGGAGCATTGTATGGAGTCAAAAGATTCCCAAAATCAAGCAACACCATCAGGGTTTCTTCTAACTATGTGCCTACCCAATAACAAAGTGAAGATCCTCATCATTATTTCAACAGCAATCTCCTGTAGCTGCAGCGTAACAGAGTTAAATACATGGCAGCACTAATGCCAGGGCTGGCCAACTCCAGTCTCCACGGGCCACCAGCACCCCTGGATAATACAACGCAGTAATGGGAGCATCAAACAGAGAAGCAAAACCCCAACATGCATGAAACCTAAAAAAAAAAAAGTGTCAGTAAGAGAGTGACCCGTTCTGATGCCAGGTTCTGTACTTTGCCGGGTCAGTATTTTTAGACGTATTCCAATATTTAACCTTGAAATGACAAAAGACGTATTAATATATGTTGGCAGCTTATCTGTTTTGTTAGGCCGCATATCAGTAGTGTTATCAATTACCTGAAATATGCTGGTCTTGTGTCTTTAAAGGGGCAATCCAGGCGGGGGTTTTTTTTTTCTTTCTTATTTGTTAACATAGGATTGAATGCAGGGGGTCTCCTGAGCTGAACCCCGTTAATTTCAGCTCCGGAGACCCCCTGCTTCCCTAGATACAGACCTCCAAAGCAGGCGCCAATATCCCGGCAAAGTTGAAAGCTCCTGTATCATGTGGGCCAATAGGAATGATGGTACCAGATGATGTCAGTGTTTCCTATTGGCTCAGAGGGCGTGGGCGCTTTGAAACGCCGCCATTACGTGATCCCTGCTAGGCGAGCAGAGTGGCTACTGGCACCCCTTATTGAGGTAAGTATCTCGGGAAGCAGGGGGGCTGATATTAACGGGGTCCCAGTCCAGACACCCCCTGCTTCCTTCCTATGTTAAACATTTTTTTGAAATTGCCAAAACAATGCGCGCTTGGATTGCCGCTTTAATACGTGGGCATCGAATCACTAGGGATCTCACAATTTCATTCATGGCCTTTTATGTCTTGTAACAGGCTGTGCTGAAAAGCTGTGTAACACGGCAGGCATACGTTTGTAGAGTTCCATGTAAAAATGGACAAGAAGCAAAAGGTGACACTGTGTGCTCATTTGAATGTCATTACCCAGAATCCCTAGCTGCAGTGGAAGCACTGCATGCTAAGAGAGAATGGGAAAAAGCAGGGTTGAGATGTGAATGTGCTCACAACGCGAGATTGTTATTTGCTGTACGCTGAACGGTGGGGGGTTTATGTCACTTTTTTCACCCACCATGACTTTTTTCAACGTCTGGTTATATCTCATGATAACTCACTTTGAGATATTTTTGCTACGCTCTGCTATTCCAATTCACGTTAATGGGTTAGAAGGACGAGGTGTCTTCCAGCAGGCGCAGGGGAAGGTGCGCAATGGCGTTTCCCTAAGAATATTTTTGGAATAATTCCCGAAATATCTTTGGGAAATCCTGGCACTAAACCAGAGGTCTTTTTCACAGCCTCCAAGCTGCAAAACTGGAATAAATCTGATGTCAAAAAATGCACCACATGAATCAAATTGGATTTTATTTTATTTGACATTTCTTCTTGCAGGCAGCAAACTTTGATAAGTAAATCCTATTTGGGCACTATTTGATATATATTGCTCTGGGAGGAAATATTGGGAACTCTCCTTGTGAAAAAAAAAATTCAAAGGGTTTCCCCTAATTGAATAAAAATGAGATATGCACAGAAATCAGCCAAAAACAAAAACAGAAAAAAAACACCAAAAAAGCAGAGAAAGAAAACTTAGATACAATAGCCGAAATAGCTTCCACCTTGCATGAGAACACAATGTGTGAACTCAGATATCTTTTCCATGTATTCAACGTTGATGTATGAGTGAATTGCAAGTATTTTAGCTGCTTCCCTGCTCTTTTTGTCAATTTTAACGCTTATTTCACTGATGTATTGCTCATTTCGCCAATGTGGACAAGCAGACAAAAAAAACTGATAATCTACCCCAAAAACACTTTCTTTTTTTGGGCTGAATAGTGCAAACACAGCTCATTTCAATGGTGGTTTTTAACTCAGAAAAGATAAAGATTTTTTTATTTGGGGGGGGGTGTCTATCTTATTGAATTAGAAGGAGACGGTGTCTGCTTTTGTTTAGCACTAATTTTGCGAAGAAACGGCTGAATCTTCGGGGGGAGTGTGGAATGAGGGTCCTTTGTGTTATACCCAGAACTCCCTGGCATTCAACGGATATCCAAGTACTCCCAAGTCTATTATATTCCCCAGACTTAAGGAAGACCCCGATAAGGGTCATACAGTATGCCCCCAGTCTATCTCTTTTGTGCATTTAGGGGGATTGTTGGGGGGAGACCGTGATGTTCGCCAGAGAAGAGTTGGATAATTATGGCAGATTAAACTGTTGTACCAACAGCTGAGTGCACAGCAGCTGTGAAAAAGCTATTTGAACGCTGGGATGCAACCAATACAATACTGATCTATATGTGTATCCAGAGAGGTGTCCCTCGTAAAGTTTATGCAATGAAGCTTTAGTGGCAGGGTTAGGATCTGTTTAGAAAGCAGTATTACCATGTTCCATTTCCTGTTGAATAGTTCCATTTATCTGCTCTACAGGGGGGGGGGTGATGTGAGGTCCAAGATAAATGATTTCCTAGCGGCTTTCACATTGGTTCGGCATCATTATATCCACATCTGGATTATTGCACCCAGATAGGCCAAAAAACAACAGTGGCAGCAAAACATCCGGAAGCGATTACATGTCTGTAACGTGGAAATAATGACGGCCGTGATTATCAGGGTAAAGCCGAGAGGTGACGCCACGCCAGAGCGGTCGCCTGCGTTGGGAAGACGCAAGCTTTAGACACTGCGCACGTCGGAACGCGAGTAGCGATGGGCCGGACAGTCCAACCCCGTTACCCGACATTTCCCGGGATTTCCCTGCAAAATCCGTTCCCAGGAGGTCAAAATCCGCAGACGGATAGTTCCAACTTCGATCCGTGCGGATTATTATCCCCTTACGTGGCTTGGTCGTGCAGCTTTAAATTAACCCCTCGAGCGGGATTAGCGTACCTCCATTCCGGCGTTGGGACTTTTTAAAAACCACCGGCGGATTCCTCCGACGTTAAAAATCACACTATAGCATGTCACGTGACGTGGTCACGCAGCCACGCCCCCTTATCTGCGCATAGATTTGAGAGAGAGAGGGGGGGGGGTTTCAGACGAAGGTTACAGTACATCGGACGAATAAACTTGTGCAGTCGGGAAAGTTTAGGTACAATAACTATAGTTTAGATCTATTAAAATGGGTCACAAACTGCAACACATCTACAGTTCTCCAGACCAGGACCAATATGGCCACCTGGACTCAATCAGACAGAGTCATGGATTGAGCCACCTGTGCTGAAGCAGGGATATCCTGAAAACCTGACCTGTTGAGGACTGGACTTGGCCAGCCCTGGAGTAGAGTATATTATATTAGATTTAAAAGTAAACACGTGTGCCATATAGTGAGATGCTGATTATGTAGCTCAGCGCTGCGCAAACTTTTTCAGCTGCAGCACCCTTTCCTGGGAGCAGCAGCGTTCGTGCCCCCCCCCCTCCCACGAAGGGGCGGCTTCAAATGACTTTGCGGGTCACGTCACGTGACCCCACCACGTCATACGACGAGCGTTGCCAGGGCGACGCGTGACGTCACATGACCCCCGCAGCGTCATTTGACATTGCGTTGCCATGGCGACGCGTCACCGAAGACCTGGCTGGGGTTCTGTGTGTTCTTTGTTATATTAACTAAGTAACTTCACATTATAAAAACAAACAGATCACATTTCAGCCGCTGCAACTCTTGTGAAATCAAAGAAGAAAATAATAAATAAAAAAACACAAAGTTACTGAACCCGAAGCGATTAGCCTTAGTTTAAAGCTTGCAGGGTTTTACGTCTTAATGATTCCAAAGAGAACTAATCTGCAAATGATAACAGTGCTCAATTTAAATTACTTACAGCAAGTGCAGCTTTTCAGTGCTTGTCAGGGCTTGCGCTGTTCTTTCAGCTACATTTCCTGTACATAAAGCAAATTAACGTGTTGACATACAGCCACTTATTTCTATAAATGTATCTTTTCGTCGGAAAACAACTGTTCTTTTGTATCGCTGGGATCAAATGGCAGACAGAATTCCCCCGAGAAATTGTGTGACGAGTCATCAAAAATATATACTTTATGCCAAAGTAAAACAGGGAATTCTTGGGAGAGTGTAATCTCCAGCAGCCAAAGGGTTATATTTTGTTAGCTGAAGAGACAGGAATGAGAATTGAGTGTCACGGAGTGGAGCGTCACATCAAAACCGTGGCAAATGAAGTCATTTACTGTATGACCCTGTGTCAATGTATCGAAGCGCTTTGACCGTGTTTTGTGTTTTGGGGAGAGGTTATAGGAAGAGTTAGGGGAGGAGAGAGTCAGTACAATTCTATAAGGCAGGGGCGGCCAACAACAGTCCTCAAGACCCCCCCAAAAGGTCAGGTATTAAGGATATCCCTGCTTCAGCACAGGTGTCACAACCAAAATGATTGAGCCACCTGTGCTGAAGCCAGGATATCCTAAAGACCTGACCTGTTGAGGGAGGGGGGGCTCTTGAGGACCGAGTTCGGCCACCCCTTGTAAAGTGAGATGTATCAAACGTCGCCCCAATAACTGGTGTAGCTTTCCTCTTTGTGCCAAATAAACCCGACAGGTTTAGGGGCAACAACCTCAGCTACAAATGTAGAAAGCGAGATTAGACAGAGTCATACAGAGGTTGTTGTTTGCAAGTTGGTGCAAATAATCCATGTTTGTTGCAAATTGCACCATTTTTGATCCATATATTCGCCGTATGCTTTCACGTGGCTTTATTTAACCCATTCACTGCTAGACGCAATGCCTTGTTGGTCCGTTTCAGCAGCAAAGGAGTCCAAAAATGCCACCCCTTAACGACCCCAGCCCCTCTGCCGCTGCTAATGGAGCGGAAGAGAATAAGTCCTCTCCCATTCCCCCGCCTACCAGATTTGCGTTCAGCGCCAATGCGCAGAACGCGATCGCTCATAGAAAAAGGAGCACAGAATATGACGTCGCTATTAACTCCTGGAGACCCAGACACCATGACATCGTAGCTACGTTAAACAGCACCTCAAGGGTTAAAGGTTTCTGTTTGTTTGTTTTACATAGGATTGAAACAGGGGGTCTCCCGAACTGAACCCTGTTCATTTGAGTTCCGGGACCCCCTTCTTCTGGAGATACTTCCAAAGGGGGTGCCAGTAACCGCTCCGCCCAGCAAGCAAGGTTCACATAATGGCGGCGTTTCAAAGCTTCCACATCCCGCAGGCCAACAGGACGCCGTGACATCATCAGGCGCGTCTTCCTATTGGCCCAGGTGACGCGGGAGCTTTAAACTTTGCTGAGATACCAGCACCCACCTTTGGAGGTCTGAATCTGGGAAGCAGGGGGTCGCCAGAGCTCAAATTAAGGGGGGTTCCGCTCCGGGGACCCCCTGCTTCCATTCTGTGTTAAAAAATAAAAAATAAACGCGTACGACTTGCGCCTTTAATATTGTTATTACGTCCAAGCCATTGTGCAATATTAATAGGTACATTTGCTAATACTGTCACTGCTTTTACAGATTACGTTTCACTTACAGATTACAATTTCCCAAACTGCCATGGAACCAGTAAAAGGAAATCTAAGTCCTGTATGGGCTGACTTTGTCCCTCGCACCGACTCAAAGACGGATTGGGTTTGGGGTTTGTGGCAAGACGTTACATTTTAACCACTTGGTGGAATTCATGTTACAAGAGATGTCCAGTAAATTGCTGTAATTGTTCGCGCAGCATGAGCTGCGGTTACCAAGTGTGCAGACTTCATCACAGAAAATGAACAGCTCCTGCCGTGAATGGGAAGGATCCCTCTGTGGGAAGCGTCTGAATGTAACCCAGGATAAAATGTAACACTTGCAATGAATTACAAGCACTCAGTCCTGTAACATAGATTTCAGAGTATTAAACACTTTTTTTTTCCAAATTAAAGTCTAAAATAACACTTGAACAGCGTGGTAGCATGCAGTATGTATCAAAGTACATATATATAAATGAACGGAAGGAAGGAGCAGCTCGGTAAGTGAAGACATTGAGAACAATGACAGTGTGTAAATCAGGGGAACCTGGGCAAGTCACTTTATCTCCCTGTGCCCCAGGCACTGAAACCATTGTAACCTCATCTGGGCAGGGACTGTGTCTGCAACAGTCCTATGTGCTGCATATCACATGCTTTGCTGTAATTGTGATGCGTTCTGAGGCCATCCCTGTATGAAATCAAGTTATTATTATTATATAATGCCAGTAAGAAATTGAATTAACACACACATTCCCAGTAAGCTCAAACCCCAACACCCACCATATCATATATATATGTATATATATGTATATATATATATTCTTAAATAATGTCATATTGGAGGTGTGTTGGGGCTTCTTTGTGTACTGTTATGTATCAAAGTCTTCTGCAAAACTGGAGAATATAAAACATCCCCACACTTCTCAAAGCCACATTTCCCATTGATTCCTGTGGGACAATGGCTGAAAGTCATCCAAGTACGATCCGCTCGAATGGGCGAGATCTGCCAATGGCTTTGATGACGAACTACGAGTAATTCTGATATAGGGTTTGTTTATGGGCTCACCTAAGTGATTTAGAAATGCAGCTGAGTTATAACATCGTCTTTTAGTCGTTTCGGAATATAGAGGAAAACCAAAGTAAGCCTTTCCTGACTCGGATACGTAGATTGGATGGATATTACAAATGGTAGAGACAGAAAAAGGGTGTGATAGGCCCCTACATAATAATAAGTTCTTGTATAGCGCTGCTAGTAGCACTTTACAGAGACATACAGTAGCACTTTACAGAGACATAGCACTTTACAGAGACATTTTGCAGGCACAGGTCCCTACCCCATGGAGCTTACAATCTATGTTTTTGGTGCCTGGGGCACAGGGAGATAAAGTGACTTGCCCAAAGTCACAAGGAGCTGACACCGGGAATTGAACTCCTTCTCCTCAATCATTTATTCTGAATGAAAAGGGTCCCGTTTCCCAAAAAGTGAAGTCCAATCCAGATTTTACAATTCTAAAATTGGCGTCAATTATGGACACATTTGAAAGACGCAATCGCTTCCTAACTGCATTTAATGCTTACCTCCTAGGCCTGGATTCACTAAGCTACGATAACGAGTATCAGGGCTCTATCCCAAATTATCTGCCATTGACTTGATTGACCGTTAATGTGAGATCAGGCCCCTAACGAATCTCAGTAAAGATCCCCAAATTCTTTATTCTCAGCTTCTACGATCTGCCGCTCTGCATCCCAGGAATCCAGTTTCTCAAGCGCGGTATACAGAAGGCAAGCATTATTTTTTGAAGTGCACCAAATGGAAATATATATTAAGCCAAGCTGCTTGGATACACCAAATCTTTAGCAAGTAGATCAAACACACATGCTACTATTAATAAAACGTTTCGCAATAACGTGACAATTTCTTCAACAATTTCCAGGACTAAACTCTCCTACTTCTAGTTAAAAAAAAAGATGCTTCAACTGCTCTGTGATTTATAAAAATCCATCCAAAAGATAATTATTCTTTTCATGCCAGAATTGTTTAGACATATCCCAAGTCCCTCATTGACAACAAGGCAATTTTGTGAAAGCGCATAAGATAAATCGCGTTAATTCCACTGAGCAAACACGGCATTTTTGTTTCGCTCTGGCCATAGATGAGTCACTAAGTACAATGATTAATCACGAATCAATGGTACTAAGCTCATTTAAAACCTATCCTCCTCTTCAAGAACAGTTCGAAGCTTGAAATTTATAGGCTAATGCGTTTATTTAAGCCACATCTGTCTTAATATTGGCCAGATCCATCGGAGCACAAAGGATACCTGTGAGCAATTAAACTAAAGTGATGACCCCATCGTACACATTTTGGCACTTTTTTTTATCTCCAAGTGTGCTGTGCAAATACATAAATGTAATAATGCATTGCCGATAAATTATGGCTAATGCAATGTAGTTGGGGAAAAAAAGAAAGATGTATTTATTTCAATAGTTTCATAGGTGAGAGCACTCTCGTTATCCATCTGTAAACAGATTGTTCTAATATATTTGTCTTCACTCTTTTTCTTCCTGATTAGGGACATTAGTGACTTGGTTTAACATTTTTCGATTAAAGCTTTTTTTTTGTACGTGCACCAGCTGATGGTGTATTATCCTAACCTGCGTTACGATTTTTCCTTTTCTCTTTGGTCATTTAAATACTGCACTTTAATAATAATAACTTTATTTAATGTGGTGCTTTGGGCCGCTCTATCCGATATATAAAGCAGCCAGGTGTAGGAATGTTGCAGGAGCTTAATAAAAATAATAACTTTATTTCCTATAGCGCCTCTTTCCTATTGGGACTCAAAGCGCGTCACAATTAAAGTACAGCGCGCAGTACGCAGCACATAGGAATGTTACAGACACAGTCCCTGCCCAGATGAGCTTACAATCTATGTTTTTGGTGCCTGAGGCACAGGGAGATAAAGTGACTTGCCCAAGGTCACAAGGAGCTGACACCGGGAATTGAACCAGGTTCCCCCGATTTACACTCAGAGTCGTTGTTTATAGTCAGTGACTTTTCTCAGGGCCAGAAGGATTAGTAACACATTGCAAAATGAAGCGGTTACATTTATTTACCTATTCACATCATGTTTTTCTTTAGTATTTAGATTTTGATAAAGAGTCGCTTTATTAAAGTGGCTGCAAAGATTAACAAACTCCCGTTCTACTAACTTACCAAAAGTCTCCGCAGAAAGTTCTCTAGATGGGTAAGTAAAAAAAGGCAGATTTGGGCTTAAAATCAGAAGGGAAGAAAAGAAGGATTTGAAACATGTTGTTATTGTTAATATATTAGAACGTAAGGGCTGTTATATATGTAACTGTAAATCCCGTACACTTATAGAATCCCCCCTGCAAATTTCCATCTCAGACAACTTGTTTACAGTATAAACATTAGTGGGTTCAGGAGTGGCAAACGCCAGTCCTCAGGGGCCACCAACAGGTCAGGTTTTCAGGATATCCCAGCTTCAGCACAGGTGAGCCACCTGTGCTGAAGCAGGATATCCCTAATGCGTGGCTTGTTGGTGGCCCTTGAGGAATTTAGTTAGTCACTCCTGGCCTAGAGGATATCGGCAAAAAGAACATTTTAATATTAGAAACATCCGAAAACTTTGTGAACAATAAACCTGATCCGTATCAAATCCAATTAGTTGGCATTGAGGTACTGTAGCTAAATGTAATATTAAACTAGGCTCATATTAATCAATACAGCAGAGAAAACTATGTTGGATATTCATGTTTTCCTCAGTGAGGGAATGATGTAATTATGGTATTTTTTAGATCATGCTTTTCTTATAACGCTTTTCTTAAATTTTCCTTTTTAAGCTTTATTATTTGTAATAGAAATGTAAATCAACTACAAAAACGAGTATGGTTAATTCATTTTATGATCTGGGGTACGAGACACGTATATTATATCTCATTATTTATCTGTGCATTTCAGGCCAAATTAGCTATTGATATATTTGTAGATATATGTATTTTTGTACACAGCTATTAATATACAACGTATACATTACAAATTCTATGTTTTTGTCATTTTATTCACTTTTAAACTTTTTCCATTGTCACCAATAATTTGTTCATTTTTTACTTCCTAATTCATATTTATTAGTTAATAATTTTTTAGTTTTTTATAAATTTGTATTATTAAATAATGCTCTTTTTATAGGTATTACCGTATTTTTATACACTTAATCCTTACGTGTAATTATATTCTCTGTTCTCTAAATACTGGTTCCAACATTGATACATTGTTTTATTGATATAAATGAGATAAACAAGGGTCTTGTAGCTGGCATGCATGTCATCCTGATGAAGCACCCTTGCGAAACGCGCCCCGGTCACGATGGCGACGGCAATCATATGCCATCCTGGGTCAGCGTTACCGGCTGCCCTGAGCTGAATTCCATCTTGCAAACGCCTTGGACTCTTAGGGGGATAATTCTAGATCTGCAGAAGCGGCTGTTTGTGAATCGGCCAAAAAACGTCTTCTAGACTTCTATGGTGATTTTCAGTGGAGAGAAAAGAAAGTCATGATGTGGATACTGGCCAATCGCCCCGACTTACTTTGTTATAAGTGATGGGTGTTACCTTTTTCGGAGTAATATTAGCTGATCTTACTGTACCCCTGGTGCACCTTTTCGTTTGCCGTTTCTCCTTCTTAGGGAACTCCATTTCGGAGGACCCTGTGCAGGTCGCCCACTTCTGAAAGGTCAGCACGAAGAGATGGGCAAACTTTTTTTGCCGAATTTGGATCCGCAGGGGGATCGTCCGGTTCCTTTGGTCCGCAGATTTCAGCGGATCCGTGTTAAAAAGGGTGGACGCACTTGTAGGATCCAATCCGCGCGTTAAGCAGTTGGCGGATTCTTAAGAATCCTTATATTTTTGAAGAATCCACCAATGGAATGCTGAATCCACGGATTGGATCCTACAAATCCGCGCGGATCGACACCGCCCAAATCAGTTGGCTGATTTTACAACGCGAAACGGATTTGGAGTGGGGGAGGGGGGGAGGTGACATCAGGGGAAATCCTAGAAACGGATTTCGGCAGATTGGCCCGGCTCTACCTGCAAGGTGGAAGTCCAGGTAGTGTGGGACCTGCAGAAAAGGATTTGCCGTGATGTGGTGCATACCTGGTATAATGCTTAAGCCAAAGAATTTAAGTAAATTACCCTGACTTATGAGAAGAATATGGTATTTAACTATATAATTTGTCAGATTGGATGTAGCATTGGGCCATTTTTGTCTTTTGTTGTACAATACTGTATATGGTGGAAAACTTTATTTATGGACCAGGTGTGAATGGAAAGCCTTTTGTGCAGAATAATTGGCTTTTGGGACTGTCTCAATAGAATCACGGGGCCTTTTAAGTTCTACTATTAACCGCTTAGCCAACTCGGTGAAAATGGGGCCAAATTCTATTTTTTATTTTTGTCCCTTCAATTTTGGATAAAATGTGCACGTTTCCGTGGGGTTTTTTTTTCTTTCGAAAACTCTCCTATTTTTACAATCTTTTCTTCGTGAAGTTGCGAATATTCACTTTTTCCCCAGAGTATTCAAAATAAAGTCTATTCCTTAAGAAGGATTTCCTGGTATTCTTTCTTCTTGTTTGGACTGGAATGGCATTTCATGAACATACCAAAAGCAGAGATCAAGAAAGCAAGTCCTGAGAAATCTATATTTGTATGAAGCAGGACATTTCTCTGCAATAAGAATCCTTCGTAATTAATCTCACAAACACTAAAAATGTACAAGGGGCACTTTGTAAAATAATATTAATATCACAGAACACCATCTAATATAAACCGAGAAAATGACCGGAATTATTACAGAATAAAAAGAGAAGCATTTTAACACCGAGTAGTTCAGTCTGTGATGAGCACACGAGAAGTTACAGAAGCTTTACAGTTTAAAATATATCAATGTCTCCCCCTTGTGGTAAAAACTAAGAAAGACAGTGGACCAGATGAGTCTGATCATTTGCCTTCCCCGCCCCCCTCCATTGGAACAAGCTCCCCCACCAAATCCAAGCAGCCCCCTCCCCAACTATCTTCATCATCCAACTCCAAATTCATCTCTTCTCTATCGCTTTCCATGATCACCAGTTAACCTCCTATCCCCTTGCTCAACCCACCCTCCCCAACACCCATGATCTCCCCTACCATCACCCCTTCCTAAAGTCTCTCCAAAACCATCATCACCCATCGATCCAATCACCTTCACTGTCAGACCCATCACCATACCACTGACAAGACTTAATCCAGAGACCTGACCCCAAGCCCTGCCCACCAACCAAGCAAGCTCTCCATGCACCTAACCCATAGCCCGACCATAATGTTCCCATCCCTGCCTACCAACCAAGTAAGCTCTCCATGCACCTAACCCATAGCCCGACCATAATGTTCCCAACCCTGCCTACCAACCAAGTAAGCTCTCAATGCACCTAACCCACAGCCTGACCATAATGTTCCCATCCCTGCCTACCAACCAAGCAAGCTCTCCATGCACCCAACCCATAGCCCGACCATAATGTTCCCACCCTCTGCCCACCAACCAGGCAAGCTCTCCATGCACCTAACCCATAGCCTGACCATAATGTTCCCACCCCTGCCCACCACAAAGACATCTTAACAATGACTCTATGCCCATCACATGACATGTTCCATATGTAAACCCCACCATTATGTTACTAGTGTACAGTGCCCTGTATAAGGGCGCTATATAAATGATGTAAATAAATCGAACCTGAATAGATAGAATTGATAGCCTGGATTGTTAGATATATACATAGATAGATGGGAATCGATGCATAGATAGAAAGATAATTGATAGAATAATAGATGTATAGATTCGATAGATATGAATAGATAAGATAGAATAGAAAGTTATAGATTTAGTATAACACACAGCTGTATGATACATCTGCTTTATTCCAATCAATAGAATCCAAAATTCATTCTCTTCCCAACATCAGAATACACTTTGCAGGGTAACCACAGCAGCAATTCGTAGCTCTGTTGCGCACATATACATACGGACTGTACAATTAGGAAAGAAAGAGCATAAACCTATTGGAAAAAAAGGCCAGGCTGCACTTATTAAATATATTACATTTCAGAAACAGGTTTCACAAGTTATATGCAGGCATCTCTCAAGTAACAGGGCCCAGATTTCCTTTCTAATGCAGGGGTGCTCAACTTCAGTCCTCAAGACACCCCCACCCCCTCAGGTCAGGTTTTAAGGATATCCCTGCTTCAGCACAGGTGGCTCAGTGACTCAGTCACTGCCAGAGAGCAGCAAAAGGGTTTATTTGCCTTTGAACGCCCCTCAAATGCTGCCTGCATCAAATGAACATAACCGGAATATTATTCAGAACGGAGCAAACACACGGATATGGGGTGTTAGGGCCACACACAGGGTCATTAAGGTTTAACCCCTTCAGGGCCAGCAACACTTCAAATCTCTGGGCTGGAGAAGCAGACTGGCGATGTCGCAGCAGGAAGCCATTTAGCGCTGTGCAGGGAACGTTAAAACGGAGCAGAGCAGGGGCGGGCAACGCCAGCCCTCAAGGGCCGCCAACAGGTCAGGTTTTCAGGATATCCCTGCTTCAGCACAGGGGGGGCGAGTCAATCATTGAGCCACCTCTGCTGAAGCAAGGATATCCTGAAAACCTTAAGACTGGAGTTGCCCGCCCCTGAAAACAGAGGTTTGTATCGGCAGCGCATGCAGCTGCACTAGCCCCGAATAAAGTTAAGTGTCCCAGTTTTTCAACCCAAAAAAACCCCACATTTATTGCAGCCACGCTGACAGATACGTTTTATAAAAGGTATTTGATAATTAGGCAGTTAATCTGTATTGTCCGAAGCGGTTGATCGCGAAAAATCTCCTTTCAAGACATAGGGAGGGGGGGGGGGGTTCTCGGACAGTGCAGAATGACCCTTTTCGTGCCTGCGTGCCCACTTATACATATTTATACAGCATGCCTTAAACAGAAAGAAACACCCACATTTCATGAACCCCAGCGGCATTGAAACAAAGGAGAAAAAAACCACACGCAGAAATCCGGTCTCCAGTTCCCGGCAAAATCACTGGCTAGGAATCATCCAAGCACGATCGGCACTATCGCACCCGAAGTTCGCAATATCCGGCCACTGTTTTACATACCGAGCGGCGGGACAATTTGCACCAAACCAATTATGCAGCCGGCCATCCTAATGCTTATTTTAATAAAAATACGCTTCTGTTTCTATAATTAACGGTGTAATCCACGAAACTGAATTTAAGTGGGAAAAAAAAATAATTAAATGTTCGTGTCGCCTTCTCACAAATCATTTCATGCTGTCCGCAGCCATTCTTACCTTTCATTAGTTTTATTTTTAATGCCTTAACACTCTTACATGTATTTTTGGATAATAAATATGGCTATTTGCCAGGACAGGAAATACTGACCAAATCATTAAATACATAATTAATATCTTCCACGGGGGGGGGGGGGGGGAGAATGAATATTTTAAGAGCACTTTTCATTCCTATGGGAGGGGGGAGGGGGTTTCCCCTTTTGCAAAGGGTTGTCCATTTTTTCGACTTTCTACACCAATTCAAAGCTTTTCTGCTACTACAACACTTTCCACTATGAGCTCAACAATACTGGAGGCCTACATTTCTGCTATTGATAATGAAGGGTTTTGCAGCCTACGTTATTATTAATATAATAATTCTTTAACAACAGGTAGGAGTACTGCATAGTATCCAGAGTGATTGAATGCCATATATCTTCCATGAACAAACGAAAAAATACATACAGTATATATATATAGATTTTCGGGGGAGAGACTGTAGCTTTACGATTTGAACGCCTTTCAGTGCGAGAGATTCATTCAGCCTGTTGCAGGTCACTTAGATCCGGGGTTCTCAACTCCAGTCCGCAAGCCCCTCCCTAACAGGTCAGGTTTTCAGGTATCCTTGCTTCAGCACAGATGGCTCAATCAGAGGCTCAGTCGAAGACTGATGGAGCCACCTGTGCTGAAGCAGGGATATCCTGAAAACCTGACCTGTTGGGGGGGTGGGGGGGTCTTGAGGACTGCAGTTGAGCCCCCCTGGTTTAGATCACGAGAGGGATAAACAAAGATGGAGTGTGCAGCAATATTACTATATACAGATATACATTTACAGGTAAACAGGTTGCTTGACGTTTTTTTGTTCTCGACATTCAGATGTGGGGTTGCCAGAGAATCGCAGTGTTCTTCCTAAGTAGGACTCGTTTATTCCTCCGATTTGCAAAGGGCTTTCCTGTCCCTTAAAAAAAAAAAGCTATCTACCCTACCTAACCTCCATTTTGTGATGAGAATCGGGGGGTCCTCCCGCGTCGAACCTCGCTATTTCCAGCTCTGGGGACGCCCCAATTCCCGAGATACTGACGTTACTGGTGTCACTTCCTGGTTTGTTTTTTAAAGGGGAATTTAAAAGGAAGCCACAACTGATGATGTTGCCTGTTGGCCTGAGATTTGGCAGCCATTTTGTTTCCCCAAAAGGGAGATTTAAACCTAGCATCTTTGCCAGTATCTCAGGAACCAATGGGGATCCACAGGGCTGAACATATCGGCCTTAATTCCCACCGTGTAAAAAAAGTAGGGGGAACTTTGGAGACACTTTTTATTATTTGCTTTAGATGGTTGCACTGGGGGGGGGAGAGGGGGGGCGGCAGTTACGTACCTTGCAGAAGGAAAGAAAGTCTTGCTGCAAGACTATAAGGAAGGGGATGGAGTACCCTCCAACACGGGGTATCCCACCCCCATCCCGCGTTTGTCATTCAAGTCGCCAGCAGCTAGCTAGCGCGGCATCGTAGCGCGATAACCCGTACCCAAGGTCAGGGGATCCCAGCGTAACATGTGGCTCCAGGATCATTCATCAGCACATAGAGCAGGGGTCGCCAACTGCAGTCCTTAATGGGCACCAACAGGTCAGGTTTTCAGGATATCCCTGCTTCAGCACAGGTGGCTCAGCCGAAGACAGCACGGGTGGCTCTTCAGCACAGGTGGCTCAATCAGTGGCTCAGTACTGATTGAGCCACCTGTGCTGAAGCAGGGATATCCTGAAAACCTGACCTGTTGGTGGGCCTTGAGAACAGGAGTTGGCCACCCCTGACACAGGATATCCACCATTGGGTGGAAAGGCCATTTCAGCGCTAGCCACTTCATTATTAATCCGCTACTGTAAGATTTAATTTTTGTTGCAAATATAGAAAACCCGCCCTAGGTTTTGCAAACACGGTGGGCCTCGTGGGTAAAACACTTCACCCCTACACTGGTAAAAAAAAGGGGGACCCCCCATCTGCCTTGTTATGGTCACTGCCCGTGCTGTGCAGCGGGAGGTCTTGACGCAAGAAAGGCGTCCTGCCGAGACTTAGGAAGAACACCGTTGGATTCACGCTGGTCACATTAACACATCGACGTCTGCTTCGTGCTCTTCTTCGTTCACGTTTAAGGACAACACTTCCTCATTCAGAAACAGACCGCTGAGTCTCTCCTTCCGCGCCTGCTTCTGCTCCTTCAGCTGTCTCTTGCGCAGGGATTTCTGCTGCAGCTTCCGCTGCTTGGAACGTTTCTGCATTAAAAAATAAATTAAAAAAGTATATGTATTGTATTGTATAGGAAATAAAATGATATGTATACACAACACAGCTGATAATTAAATTGGAGGGGGGGGAGAGAGGGAGGGGGGGAGAAGTGAGGGAGGGGGGAGGAAAGAAGGGGGAGGGGAGAGAGACGGAGGGGGGACGAGAGAGAAGGGAGAGGAGTGGAAGGGGGTGGAGAGAGGGGGGGGAGCTGAGAGGGGGGGTGAGAGAGGAGAGGGGAGGGGTGAGAGAGGAGAGGGG